>NC_088930.1:5797500-5820000 GCF_038396675.1 Hydra vulgaris | reverse complement strand
TTGCACACTGTTCATTACATTGTTGGTTTTACAAGATGCATGGAAAAAAGCTTCGAAGGTTTTTGTTATATTTTTCATATTTATAATAATATTATATTTTTATATGACTAAGTTACCTATTATATTGTGTGTGTTGATGATAAACAAAAGGAACGAGGTGTTACGCAAATTGCATAACTATCTGGTTTATGAAATGAGCGATATTTTGCTCATGTAAGCTAAGTAATTTTTTATAAATGTCTTTTGTAAATCCTAAAATATGACTGGGAAATATTTAGACTCTACCTTGAAATAGCATGTTTTCACAGTAAAATCTGTAAAACTCAGGAAATTTTTTTAAAAAAAAGATTTTGTTTTGCATAATATATATGTATTTTATAATAATGTGGCTGGTCAATATAGATTTTTGGCATGCAATATAGCTGATTTTGCTTTAGTATACAATAAAGCTTTTTTTTTTTTAGTTTTTCAAAGATTAAAATTATGTTTAGATTAAACTAAAAAAATTATTAAAAAATCTGGGAATTTAAATGGCTAACCTCAAGAGGAAAACATTAGTTACGTAAAATTGTTTAAAATTGTTCTAGCAAACATATTAACCTTGATTGCTTTTGTTATTACTTAATTAAATAGCTAAATTATTGCTCTTATATTCTCATTGTTACATACTTACAAATATGCAAATAAATTTACTACGGTAGTTTTATTGAGTAGAAAAATTTATTTGCATGTTAATTTAAGTATGTATATTTTCTGAAAATTTGCATTATATGCTGTAACTATTTATATAAAAATCTGCTTTTTTAGAAGTATTTTTGAGAAATCATAAAGTGTTTTTTGAGGATAAAGATATCTCTTACACAGGAGTACCATTCATTGTTTCATCAAATAGCACTCTAGACTGTCAACACGGCAAGGACAAAAATAGCAATAAAAAAGCTCTGTACAAAATTAAAAAAAAAAAAGATGCAGTAAGTTACTTTTTCAGATCTAAGGACAAACTGGAGAATTCATAAGTTAATTTATTATTTCTTTTCTGTTTATTTTTACTATTGCCAAACCAAAATGTTTTCTAACTTAGTTGCCTTAAACAATAATTTTCTAATTAAATAATTTTATTTATGTTCACTCTGAACATAAATAATTTTATTTATGTTCAGAGTTTAGATCATTCTTGCAAAAAAAAAAGAATGACTCTCCAGGTTACCAAGAAATTTGATTGTCCTGCCAAAGTTTATATCAAAGAAATTATTGAATTTTCTGAATATAAGGTTTGTATTCTTAATTTCCATAAATCCTTAAGTTTTAATATTCATATGTATTCATTATATTCATAGCACTTTTAAATATGTATGTAATGGTGAAAATTTGTTTAGCTGGATCGAGATTCAAGTTGGCTAAGAAAAGAAGTTTCCAAAAAATTACGTGCAGTTTTAGCTTCGAAAAATACAGTTTTAATGTGCAGAAAATATATATTGCTAATTCCTTCAATTTCTGCTCATACCAACCATCTTATTGGTGATGTAAGTAACACTATAAAAAAACTCAACATTAGCATCTTGTTATTGGCTATTTTGCTTAATCTTTTTTAATTGAAAATAATTTCCACTTTTTTTCTAATTATTAGGTAGCAGGTCTTAATCAACCTATATGCCAAGAACTCATTATTAAAATCGGTGAGTTGGTCAAAAAGGGTGTAAATTCTGTTTCTGAAATGAGACGTCATCTAGATGTCTTCATTCAGGTGGAATTTAATTCAAATAACATTCTTCAGAAGACAAACAAACGTTTTTTCCCAAGTGATGAAACAATTGCAAATCATATATTGAGAGCTAGACAAAAGCTTTGCAGATCACTGATAGATCAAGAATGTCTTTTGGACAAGATTAATGAATGGAAAATATACTTTCAAGATGCAACAATCAAGTTTAGACCCAAAGGAGGATTTAATTCAGAAAAGAATAATTTAGAACTTAAAAGTTCATTGTTGTTCGTATATCAAGATATATGGCAAAAGAGACTGCTGTTACGATATGGTAATGAACTTGCCTTTCTCGATGCTACGTACCGAACAACCAGATATGCGCTGCCTCTCTTTTTCCTTGTTGTTAAAACTAATATTGATTACCAAATTGTGGCTATTTTTGTGTGTGAGTATGAAACTACTGAAGCTATAACAGAGGCACTTATGTGCATCAAAGAATGGAATCCATTGTTCCAGCCAAAGTTTTTTTGTACTGATTATTCAAATGAAGAAATAAATTCACTTGAATCTGTGTTTCCAGGTTAAAATTGTATTTGTTAGTTAATTGTTATTGTTTGTAGTATATATATATATATATTGTTTGTAGTATATATATATATAGATATATATATATATATATATATATATATATATATATATATATATATATATATATATATATATATATATATATATATATATATATATATATATATATATATATATATATAGACCTAATTGCTTACCTGAAAGTGTTTGAGGTCGGCAAAAAATAGCCGACCTCATTTCTATGTTTTATGTTAAGACTTTGGTATCAAATAATTTTTGCCGACCTGATGCTGACCTATATATATATATATATATATATATATTTAAAATTATATATATATATAAATATATATATATATATATATATATATATAAATATATATATATATATATATATATATATATATAGTGTGTGATAGTGTGTACATGTATATATATATATGTATATATACATATACATGTACATATATATATATACATATACATATGTATACATATATATATATACAAATATATACATACATATACATATATAAACATATATATATATATGTATATATATAACATATATGTATATACATGTGTGTGTATATATATACATATACATATATATACATATATACATATATACATATATATAGATATATATATATATATATATATATATATGTATATACTATGTATATATGTTGTTGTGTGTGTGTATATTATATATATATATATATATATATATATATATATATATATATATATATAATATTTTTTTTTATATATATATAATATGTATATATATGTATATATATGTGTGTGTATATATACATACATACATACACAGTAATTTTTTATTTTAAATTAAGTCGAGTCTCAATAATATGCATGCGTATGCCTAATTTTTTTTAAAAGCGTCTATTAGAGTCTCCATAAAATAAATATAGTGGTAGTTAATGAATTTCTGTATTACAATTTTCTCTTCTTTTTATATGTATTTTGATATGATTTATTGTCATTGCATCAGCTGAGAACAAAGAGGCTGTATGTCCACATTTTATGATGGGATGGGGTGTGTGTCCACCAAAAAATCTAGTCAAAAAATGATAAACATTTAGGAAATATTTAAACAATTAGTCGGAAACTTAAGCAGGAAGTCTTTACAAATTAAAATTTAAAACTCGATTTTCTCAGTAACACAAAATTCGGAAATACGGCCTCTTGGTTCTCAGCTGACGATTGTTTGTAATTCATAATTGCAAATATAGTTTAAATATAGTAATTTAACTTAGGATGTAAAGTGTCTATTTGTGATTTTCATCGAGAACAAGCTTGGGAACGATGGCTGTCTAAAACTACTAATGGCTGTAGCAATGTAAAAGATGACGTTAAAGTTAAGCTTCGTGAAATTGCAAATGCTAAAACAATAGATGATTGCAAAAAAGCTATTCAGAACTTAGAGGAATCACTAGAATGGCGAAATAACCCAAAACTTGTAGAATATTTGAAAAGCACTTGGTTATGTATTCAAAAGGTTGTTTCTATATAATAAAAACAAAAAATTTTATACTCTCATAAAAGTTGATATAATGTTTTTATTGGAAAAAGTTTGATCTTAATTTTTGAGTATAGCTTTGCCTTTATATAGTACTTATATTACTGAAGTGTTTATAAACTTTATTTCACTTTTAGAGATGGGTATTTGCTTATAGGCTAGATCGAATTTTGCTGAATGTCAACACCAATAATGGAACTGAAAGGCAGAACCAATATTTCAAATACAGTTTTTTGGAAAAACGAAAGAATTCTTCTCTAACAGCTATGCTCAGTATTTGCATAGAAGAATTTCTTCCGCACAAATATGATAAGTTAGTTGATACATTTACTACAACTACTTTTTTTTTTTGGTTTAATACATGTCATTTATAAATAATTAAGAACACTTTTTTTATTCTTACTTCACTAGTTCTTTTGATAGTTATCGATTATTTTATGATTTTCTATATCATTAAAAATATTTAAAACTCATTATATTCCAGATTTGTAAATTGAACAAACAAAAAAATCTTTAAGACATAGTCATAACTTTCTAGCAATATAAGATTATTAAGTTTAAAATCTGTTAGTGAATTTAAATTTAGTAAAAGAGATAAATTTATTTAGCAGTTTGTTGCTTCAACTACATAATCTGTCTATTCATAATTGTTTTATAATGTCTAGTTTATACATAAGCAATAATATTGTCATACATACTACAAAATTTAAAACCATTATGGCAAGTAGAATCCAACTTAGGTTTTGTATTTTTGTCTAGTTACCAGGTAAAAATGAAACTTTAACAATAAGTAAGTTTAAAAAAAAATAATTCTGAAGGTTGCCTAAATTCCACTGTTAAAAGAATTCGTAGATTGTCTACCTTTTTTTTAGTTATTGTGATGAAAATAGAAGAGCACATTCCTCATATAGGAAATACCATGATCAAATTCCAGCTTATTTGATTAATCGGCCACCATCTTTAGTTAAGCATTGTATGAAGTTGATAGATAAATTACAAGGTGTGGATTTGCGTGGCGTTACTGCCGTGACAGACAAACTGTACAATGTTGCTTCTTTTAATTCAAATATTAGAGAAATATACCAATGTTACCTTGGGGATTCAGAACACTTGCCGACTTGTTCATGTCCTAATTGGTTTCGTAGCTCCTATCCTTGTAAGCATTTCTTTGCCATTTTTATTAAAGAAAATCTCACATGGTCTGCATTTGGCACCTCATATGCAAACTCTCCTTATTTCAAGCTGGATTTATTTTCACAGGAAATAAGTTTAGCACAATCCAATGAAATTTCCTTACAAAATATTCATTTCGAACATACAGCACATTTCAAACATACAGCACCACTATCTAAATCGCCTTCATCTCTGCTTACTAAAGAGAATGTAATGGAATTAAAAAGTATTGATTGCACACAAGTAAATAATAGTCATGGTCTAATAGCTGAGGCACATACATCTGCAACTTGTCGTGAGCTTTTAAGTGAAATTAGGCAAATGAGTTATTTATGTCAATCACAACAAACCATTGATAATTTGTTTGAAGGGTTATGTCAACTTAAAAAAAATTTAGCTGACAGTCTTCCAGCAGAAAAAGGAATTCTGCTACGCCCAGAGATTCAACCTGATACTTGGAGTAAGTCACTAACAAATTCACCAAAACTTTGCCACATTCCTAAGCGGTGCAAAAGAAAAATGACTAAAAGATTTGGTAATAAGTATGATATTTGTAAGGCAGCCACAGATATCAGTGTAATGGCTAAAAAAAGTATGAATGATACCCTGACTGTTTCTGAGGTCACAAATGATTTGATTGATTTTGACAATTGTGACACATTTACTGTTTCTAATGACGCAATTGAAATAAAGCATCTTTCAACCGATGATAGCAATCACTCGTATGATGCTAACATAATTGAAGATAAAAAGCAACTCGAAAAGATTTCTAGACGCATTCAAAGTCTTAAATCTTCATTGATTGGAAGTAGAGAACAATATGACATTTCTAACGGGCAGATGCTAAATGATAAGGTGATTCATTTTTGTCAGCAACTAATGTCACTTCAATTAAATATTAATGTTGGTCTGCAAGATCCTATTAAAGGACAAGTTTTATCTTTCCATATCTACACCAGCACACCATTTGTCCAAATTCTTCATGATGGAAAACCTTCACTGGATATGTGTGACAACATATGATTGCAAACCAGGGGAGATATATATATTTGACAGCCTTTTCCACGGTTCAGTCAGCATGCAGACAAAAAGGCAAATATGCGCCATTTTACATTGTCAACAAAATAATCTTGTTTTAAAAGTTTTACCAGTTCAACAGCAAACAAATGGTGTGGATTGTGGAATTTATGCTGTTGCATGGGCTCGTCAGATTCTTGAAACAAAAGGTGTACCATCAACAAATATGATGTTTGAACAAAGTGAAATGAGAAGTCATCTCCTAAAATGTATATCAAACAACAGGATGGATATATTTCCAGCCACTGCAAAGCCTTTATTGTTTAGAAGATGTGTTGCTAAGATTTTTCGTGTTCCACTGCATTGCTCATGTCGCATGTTTTGGCTACCTGGAGACGAAGACATATTTAACAGGTATATTTTCACAATTACTAATGAGTTTAGTTAATAATAAAAACAATTACAAATGCAATGCTTTAATTCATACCTTGATTTTATCAGGTTTTTATATTTTGATGGAAATTTATTTATTTTTTAAGGCAAATGGCACAATGCTGTGGTTGTAGTAAATGGTTTCATCGTGATTGTGAACAAATCCCACTAAGTGCTTATGAAAAGGAAGATGAAATTTGGATTTGTCAAGATTGCCAGAACCAATCAAAATAATAGTAAGATAAAAGATTAATTTTTTAATAATAATATTTTGTATACAGCACTTTTGCTATTAATAACTACAAATGGTGTACTTTTAAGTATCTCTTGCATATCGATTCTTCAATATTACAAAATTAGCATAAATTTTTACTTGAAAATATTTAATTTAACCAGTATATAACAAAATCAATTAGATAAAAAAAACTGAAACAAGGGATAGTGAGGTTATTAACTATGAATAACCCTGACCCTGACATATATCATTTTGTTTTATATAGATTTTATTTATTTTTAATGCACTCCATACTCCACAAAAAGAGCCTGCTATGCAACATCTACAAATTGCAATTCTTTAAATGCTTTGCTAATTAAGTAATACATACCACCAATGCAAAGTAACCGACTTTACTAGAAAAATCCATTCACAAATTTTATAGCAGGTAAATTTGAATAGTTTTTGATTTTTTTTTAAATGTTTTTATAAGAAAGAAAAAAATTGTAAAATTACTCCTAAGTTTCTTCAATAACGTGATATTATAGATATCACATAGATATAATAAATAAAGAAGGTACAATAGATATCATTTAGAAGTTTGGATGGCCGCCACGCTCACCATTGAAATTGTTTATTCATTAAATGTTACTATTTTTTAAAAAAATTGTTTTTAAAGGTACCTGCTGCTTGCATAAAATGGTATCCTCGCAAAAGAATTTTGACATGCCTGTGAAAACGACACCCGGAGTACCGTGTTTTTCATAGAACTGAGACCTGTTATTTGAATATTTTGATACATATTTAAGGCTGTCGGCATTGCACACGTTTGCTATGTTGTAATTACGCCATCTTCAACTTCCAACTTCAATACATTTACATAATTTGCTAGTAACACCATTTTAGATATTGCTTAAATTATTTAACTTGATTGTCAGCCGAGAACCGTATAGCGTCATGTCCACGTTTTTATGTTATCCCAATTTATTATCAAAATATATTCAATATTAAATGAGGTGTGTGTCCACTAAATCTAGTCACAAGAATAAAAAAATTCCAGGGTGTATATAAATTCTATAAATTAAAATTCAAAACTCGATTTTCTCGGAAACACAAAAGATGGACATTTGGCCTATTGGTTCTCGGCTAGCGTGTTGCAATCATCCAAGGTTTTCTTACGTTGCATTTTTACACAATGTTATTGCAAAAACCTATTTTATTTATTTTTTATTTTACGTATAGTGGTACCTATGATTTTATAGTGTTTATGTCTTAACTATAGGCATAGATGTTTATACTATTTAAGTGGCAGGTATTTTTTTAATTAAGCACATATATACGGCCACTTTGATACTGGTATAAACTCCCCTAATTGATATGTTTGTGTCATGGTGCTTTATATATTGACATTGAACTGCTTATACCTTATTTGATATCGGCATACTTAATATGTATAGCCTTTTTGTGGTGTAAGCCGTTAGGGGTTTATAGCTAAAATATATCATAGCATATACTCTGCTATTGTTAATAGAAATGACGAAAATGGTTTTTTGCAATGATTACAATATCAAAATGCTAACTTATTTCCTTTTTTTTAAATCAAAATGCAACAGCAATTTAAACGCAATAGCAAATTGTAAAATTTTTTCCATTGAGTTTTATATTGTAAAATTTATATTTTAGTTTATCAAATGGTTGGTAGAAACGTAATAAATAAATAAAAAAAAACCTATAATACTGTATTTATCTCTATAACCTTTGCTTGACACATTTGAAGTACAATTTTTGACATCAAGAGACCCCAAACCCAAATATATATATATATATATATATATATATATATATATATATATATATATGTATATATATATATATATATGTATATATATATATATATATATATATATAGAACCCTTAGATGTTGTCCGAAAGTTTTTTCGATATTTTGTTGACAAAAAGTAAAAATTAAAATGCAAGACCGGAATTTTTTTTTTTTAATAATGATAGACTGCCTGCCCCAACCAAACCCTCAGTCGATGTAGCAGCACTCCCTTGCGGGTCAGGCTATTTGTCAGTCGATGTAGCAGCACTCCCTTGCGAGTCAGGCTATTTGTCAGTCGATGTAGCAGCACTCCCTTGCGAGTCAGGCTATTTGTCAGTCGATGTAGCAGCACTCCCTTGCGAGTCAGGCTATAAGAGAGTCGATGTAACAACACTCCGCGCATGATTTACAGTAAAAAAAAATAAAAATAAAAACATTTTATTAAAAAAAATAAAAATAAAAACATTTTATTAAAAAAAATAAAAATAAAAACATTGTTTATATTGTTAAAAACATTCAAAATGTTATAAAAACATTCAGAATGTTTTTAAAAACATTCTGGTCAATTAAATTTGCGTTTTTGTGGTTTTTTTAAAAAACGATTAATTTGTAATTAAATTAATGGTTTTTACTTTCGTCCAACACGGAAATGTTGGACGAAAGTCAAAAGTAATTAAAAGTGACGTATGTGTTGGCGTAAGAATCACTTTTTTCCTTCCGCTCTTCCTAAAGCCAACAAACTATAGAACTATATATATATATATATATATATAAAATAGGGCCCTGCGAATCGGGATTTTTTTGTATCGAATCGAAGCAGGTCTTAATTCGCGATTCTAATTAGCAATCTGAGGCAAGCCAAATTGAATACTTTTTTCACAAAAAGAAAAAAATTCTATTAATTAATTATTCAGCGTTGATTTAAAAACAGTTTTACAATTGGAGTTGTTAACCGGAAAATTTCTTACAATTCCGGAAAAATAAAGTTCTTTCGGAAGGATATTGAGAATCAGGAATTATTTTTTTTCGTACCGAAATGCTACTTAAGAAATGTAGCCTTTCGCGAGTTGAATTTCGAAATTAAACTATTTTGCTACATACGAAAGTGGCGCTTACGGAAGTCGCACTTGTGAGGCGAACTCTTTCGCTAAAGCTTGGTTTCCAATAGTTGTAGAAATGTTGTACAACAATAATGCTTTATAATGGAAACATTTTCTTGCGTAAGTTGCACAACTTAACGTCGGTTGTACAACAAAATTTATGTTGTAAAACAAAAGTTGCGGAAATAGAATCAAACCAATCTCGGCAACAATTGTTGTACAACAAAAACGCACAACTGTTGCACAACATTTCTACAACTATTGGAAACCAAGCTTAAACGATGTTTTAAAGTCTAAACATAAAGCTTGTTGGCCAAACGGATACAATTTAAAAAAACAAAACTTTTATATACAAAAGTGTTTATAATAAAATTTTATTTTCAGTATTGCAACATATGAACATTTTAAGGTTTTATTTTAAAAATAATGATAAAAAACCAAATTTCTTTCGAAACGAAACTCTTTCGCACCGCAGCTTGCGAAACAGTTCTTAATGGAAAAAAACTTACGAAACGCGGGATAATAAATATATTTAATTACGTTTTATGAATCAAATACGTATAATTAACTAAATAATTAAAATACTAATTTTTTATATGATATTGATAAGTTTCAGTTTTAAACATTTATAAAACAATCAAGACTTTCATAAAAAATACATTTTAGAATGTCATTTAATGAATAAGAATTAAATAAAGATAACTTGAACATATGAATGCAATTGCGTAATCGGGAAACAATGCCTATATTGAAATCAAACAAAGACCTAATTTCAGCGATGAATGCTATAACTTAATTATGTAATAAAATGCTTAAAAACAGCTCTCACTTGTATTCAAGTAGAATAATTTCATGTTTAGTCAGTTTCAATATTTTTATTTTTGAGGTGCTGTTATATGCGCTTTCGCTTTTATTACCTCAATAACAACTAGTAAATTTAAAAAAACTTTAAAGACTTCTTTTCAATTATTTTTTCTAAAATGTTTTCCTTTATAAAAACAAACAAAAAGTCCGGGTGGGAAGAGTATTTGTTGCCCCTTGTGTCATTGGCCCTGATAATGTTTTAATTTTCAACACCCCAACATTATTGGGACTATACAACTGTTACAATAAAGGCATTGGTAACTTATTTATTTTGTATAAACTTACAATTTATCATGTATTGTATTTTTAAGCTGTTAAGATTCTTTAATATGTACCACCGTTGAAGAAAAAAGCGGATTCATTAACAAATATTATTTTCTTAAATATGTAAATACCATAAAAATATATACACTTGCCTTATATATATGTTTACTTTTAATCACCTAAAAGGTGTACGAAAAATTATTGACAACGGTGCTTCCACCACGATCACGACCGCGAACACGGCGCGGGTATGGTGTAAATCCTGGCCGGTCCGCCCCATTTTCTTTCCACACCCTAAAAGCGGCCCTCGATTTGGGCCCAGGGTGGCTTCGCCGATAGGCATCAAAATCTTGACGAGTTAAATCTATAAGATATTCAATAAAATTATTGCGTGTTAAAAAGGAAAATGATTTGAAACGGTGTAATCAAAGAAATATACTTTTCGCTTCAATATCTTTTGAAGGTCCTAAAGAAAACATACGAATTTTACATCTATACAATAAGTGGTCTGTATATTATAAAAGTAGATAGTTTCGCTAAATTACACTAAGTTATGGAAAAAAACATTTAAAAAGTCAGCCGAGATCTGAGAGGCAATATGTCTATTTTTAAAAATTTTATGTTATAACGACTTTCTGCGAAAAAGTCCGACTAATTATTCAAATATTTCCTAAAATTTTATTATTCTTGTGACCATATTTAGTGGACACCAAACCCATTGATCGAGGAGCATTTATTGATAATAAACCGGAAAAACACAAAATGTGGACATACGACCACTTGCATCTCGACTGACGAATAGAGTCAAGAAGTACTTAGAAATAGAAAAAATTAAATATAAAACTAGTTTTAAAATATGGAATACCTGAAACAATTTTATTCTCGGCAAATTCTAAATCCAAAAATATTTGAAGTAAATTTCGAAAGTTAAATTACTTTAGGTTAGGTTGGTCGACAATCTAGGTAGGCTCTAGATTGTCGACCAACCTAGAGTCTACCTAGATTGTCCCTTTTTCCGATGCGGTCCTTAAGGTCCGAAAATATGAAAAAACTATTTCTTGTTTTACAAGCGAACCTACTATACCCAAACCCTCAGTCGATGTGTGCACTCTGCTGCATGTTCTCCCTTAAAGTCAGTCGATGCATGTGCACTTTTTTTTTAAGCACAATTTCGGGTTATCGGACACGAAGGAATTTTTTTTTTTTAATAATGATAGACTGCCTGCCCCAACCAAACCCTTAAAATATACTTATTAACAATTTTATTTACCAAGAATTGCTTTTCTTTTAGCTAAAAAAAAAAAAAATAATAATTCCAGCTTACTGCAATCAAATAATTGAAAATTTTTAAAAAAATGCTGCAACGTAAATGTAAGTTAAGCCATTTTACTTAAGTAAATCAGTTTACTGAAGTCATTTTACTTAAGTAAATAGTTAAGTAATTTAAGTACGATATTCATAACTGTTACTTGGACTGACACAGAATACAGTGATTTTATATTCTGTGATAGGTGTTACACTCCCTATGCACCGGGACCTGTTAGCAGTTATGAAATCCGTGTCACTATAGATAATTATTTATCAGAAAAGAAATAACAAATACCTATCTGCTTTTTAATCGATTCTATAAAAAAAGATACGAAATTAATAGATTTATCGCAAAATAAATAAGATTCTATCGTAAAATATTAAATATAAAAAATGAAGATATTTAGTAAACAACTAACCTTTTCTTATTTTTAACTCTTTTAAAGCTAAATATATAATATAAGTTACGGTTAACAATTAAATATATCATGTATTATATTTGTTAATAGTTAAGTACGAAAAAGTGACCAGACTTTTCATTTTAAAACCCTTACCTATTTCGTCCTCTTCCACTCCTAGATACAAAAAAAAAGATTGTAATTACTATCAATAATTGCATACGAAACAATTACTGTAATTACTATCAATAATCGCATATGAAACAATTACTGTTACATTTGACTTATTAAACAAAAATTGATAAAATTGAAATATATATAAATAAATATTAGTTTAGTTTAAAAATTTTAAAATGAAGAACCAAAAATATAAATGTAAACAGACATACGCAATTGCTTGAGTACTTCGAGGTCTAAATAAATATGTATGTGAGATATATATATATACATATATATATATATATATATATATATATATATATATATATATATATATATATATATATATATATACATATATAAATTCGATTAAACTTTAAAACAAAATTTAAACAAATTAGAAAAATCTGAAAAGTGCACAGTTTTTTACTTTTAATACATACGCCCGATATTGTGTCTTAGCGCAAATAAAATACTATTAAAAGGTTAATTTAAAAATAAATTGTTGCTATACAAAATTAAGGTAGCATAGCAACTAAAAACATATATAAAATCTTGTCGAGAACTCAAAGAGATGATCTATCAATGGAAACTCGGTTGAAGCATCATATAGCTCAAATGAATATTAGATAGAACATGGCAAATTGTGTCAATTATTAGTTATAGTTATTTATTTGTAAATTTATTTATTAAATCTGATTTTCAAAGTATAACTGAGATAGAATACTATGACAAATTTATTCAACATAATGGTTTTTCTCATCTCTAATTACTCTAAAATAACATGTACTAATTTTGTGTATGGACAACGCAGATGTAATTGAAATATCACAATGTTGATGTCACCGAAAATACTTTTTTATAATTATTTTAACTTTATTTCAAATTTCTTTTCAAATCATTTTTCAAATATTCCAATGCTCAGAGCCCTGTTAACTAAGAAATTTAATATAAATAAATTATTAATAAATTTCTCTTAACATATAGATGCTACAATTAAATTTTTTTCAAGATTAGACAACTAAATTTTTTCACATTTTGCCCACCTACTGGCCATGCATTGGCTTGAAATTTAAAATTTTTAAGTTAATTAGAACAGTATATTCAAAAATTATTTAATTCGCAAACGTAGATCAATATTACAGCTAATTACCTTTAGCATATTCTTTATCTTCATCATTAGCTATTTATTAAAAAACAATTTCAAATTTGTTAAAACACAGAGTAAATAATTTACTAAACAATAAAAATTTCAAGAAAGCTGGTAAATAAAACCCTGTAATAAAACGTTTATATATAAAATATTTAGAAGAGAAATACCAGCACAACTTTGCTCAGCAACATCTAAAGCTGAAAACAGCAACATAAGAATAGTTGTAAACAGTTTTCAACAAAAAAAGTCAAGAAATTGTAAATAAATACAAGTAAATCAATAACATATTTAAAATTTTTAAAAATCTATTTTTTTTATAGTAATTTACCAACCAATGGCTTCGGTCAAATATCAGTCACTTACTAATCATCTTCTTCTGTTTTTTCCAGAGGGTGAAGATCATCAACCTACAGCGCTTGTTACACTGCCATATATTATAACACTCTGCGTGCATATATTGTATAACACCTTTTTAATCTTTAATAATACAGCCCTTAATGTCAGAAAAGGAATTATTTGGAGTTATAATAGGAGTATAAAGAAGTTATAAGTCTTTATTCATATTAAATTTTAAAACAGGTACAAATTTAGCATTTTGTACCTAATTTATTTCATTTGTAAGTATTTTTTATCGAGCCCTTTATAATGCAACCTTCTCAAATAACATCCTTATGTTGTGAAAAAACTGCATTTGTTGTCATTTAATCTAGCATTTTTCTTCTTTGATTAAATATAATAGGTATCAACAAATTATATATTATTTGCCTATTTATTTACACTATTTCTACTCATCATCATCAGTATCTTTAATGACCACCAATGTGTAATTAGTAAATTGCTAGTAAATTGTTACTAGGTTACAATTTTAACATACAACTCCGCCTTCTGGACAACATAATTGCTAAAAGATTCAGAGATAAACAAAAAAGGTAAACTAAATTAAAAGGGTTGTAAAAAAAAAAAATTTTACCAAGAATCTCACGCCTTTTAGCTAAAATAAAAACAAAATTTTTTTTAACAAAATAACGAAGTTATTTGGTTTACCAATATTTCTGATAGAAGTCTGTAAAAAAATACAAAATAAAAATAAAATTTAAACAGATTACCTACCTAATTCTATTTTTTTGCTAGCTGAAAATCAAAAAAAGAAATTAAAAAATAATTAATACGAATGCTGTTTTATAGAAAGATATATAAATAGCTGATACCTATTTGCTCTTTGATAAATGCTAAAAAAATAAGGTAAATGAGTATTATATTTGTATATATATATATATATATATATATATATATATATATATATATATATATATATATATATATATATATATATATATACACATATATATTATATATACATATATATGTATTATTATTATTATTAATATAAATTAGTTACAACACTAATCTGACTTTTTCGTCTACAGTCTGTATCACCTTCAAGAGGCTCTTCAGGAAGTGTTAGATAAGTATTTTTACTAATTTATTTTTGCTCTGTGAGAATGATTATACAGCATTAAAATGGCTTTTCTGATGTATGAATATATATATATATATATATATATATACACACCCGCACACATACACATATATACCTATATATACATATATACCTATATATATATATTTATATATATATATATATATATATATATATATATATATATATATATATATATATATATATATATATAGAACCCTTAGATGTTGTCCGAAAGTTTTTTCGATATTTTGTTGACAAAAAGTAAAAATTAAAATGCAAGACCGGAATTTTTTTTTTTTAATAATGATAGACTGCCTGCCCCAACCAAACCCTCAGTCGATGTAGCAGCACTCCCTTGCGGGTCAGGCTATTTGTCAGTCGATGTAGCAGCACTCCCTTGCGAGTCAGGCTATTTGTCAGTCGATGTAGCAGCACTCCCTTGCGAGTCAGGCTATTTGTCAGTCGATGTAGCAGCACTCCCTTGCGAGTCAGGCTATAAGATAGTCGATGTAGCAACACTCCGCGCATAATTTACAGTAAAAAAAATAAAAATAAAAACATTTTATTAAAAAAAATAAAAATAAAAACATTTTATTAAAAAAAATAAAAATAAATACATTGTTTATATTGTTAAAAACATTCAAAATGTTATAAAAACATTCAGAATGTTTTTAAAAACATTCTGGTCAATTAAATTTGCGTTTTTGTGGTTTTTTTAAAAAACGATTAATTTGTAATTAAATTAATGGTTTTTACTTTCGTCCAACACGGAAATGTTGGACGAAAGTCAAAAGTAATTAAAAGTGACGTATGTGTTGGCGTAAGAATCACTTTTTTCCTTCCGCTCTTCCTAAAGCCAACAAACTATAGAACTATATATATATATATATATATATATATATATATATATATATAGTGAATTTTGATTGAAACAAAAAGTGTAGAAAAGATAGTGTGAACAGCTGGTCGAGCAGTTGAAGCATCTAAGGCAAGAGTAAGGTCTGCTTGGGCCAAGTTCAGAGAATTATCTCAACTCTTAACAGCAAGAGCTGCTTCATTAAAGATTAAAGGAAAGTTATACATATGTTGAGAGTGCTATGATAAGTAGCACTCTCGACATATGTATAACATCACCATTGATGGATCATATATATATATATGATATATATATATATATATGATATATATATATGATATATATATATATATGATATATATATATATATATATATATATATGATATATATATATGATATATATATATATGATATATATATATATATATGATACATATACAGCGTTGTAAATGCAATGCATTTTAGTGAAGCTGCACCGAACAGTGAACGCCTTAGGGATGAATAATAAGTTAAAAAGAGTTTAGCAGAGTGAGATAAAAGTACAATAGGACAGATGTCCTGTGGAAAAGAAAGAGCCTCAAAGTAGAAAAATACTAAAAAAATGATAAGTAAAATGTTTTAAAAATTAACAATAACAATAAACAATAGTCGAGATACATAAGAGTCATTTACTGTTGTTCCACTAAATTGTCGTTAGTGTCCAGCGTAAGTGTGATGTGTAGACAGTATCAGTGATGAAGCAGAATTATTCATTTTATATGTAGTTATTATGTGGTGTGTATTATTAGGGTGGTAAACATACATTATCAATATAAGTGTGCCATGGACGTCTTGAGTACCGTATGGATTTTCGCCTTATGGTACAGTATGAACACAAGAAGACCTCCAACTTTCGTCCGAGACCGGCACCCCAAAAGAAGTTCCACTCTGGATCTACACCAGGGTATCTTGTCAAGGTGTACCATTGTGTTATCCCAAAAGGACTATTCTCAGAGTATCCTGTCAGGACGATTGCCAGACTTCTAAATTGACACTGGGACCAGAGGACACTTGGTGGGGCTAAGTACAACTTGCATACTATTGTAAGTCACTTTTTTGACATGAGTGTCGATAAGTGCAGTGCTCTGTTGCAGTATAACGTGGGTCAGTGAGAGTTGTGAAATGCTTTGAGTCTTATAGATGTGTATGTAATGTAGACAGTCAATGCAGTGTACTTGTGTGTCTACTGTGATAGAATGTCTTGATGGTATGAGTTGTTAGTATAAAATTGGTTGAAAGTCCTTAAATGTGGTGTAAAGTAAGCTAGAAGCGAATACTAAAGTCCAATAACATGTATTTTAAAAATTACAAACTATTGCAACTTAATAATCTGGAAGATTTAAATAGAATTACACCAATATAGTAACAATAATGCATACATACATACATATAAATATACATATATTTATATATATACATACATATATAGAACTATATACATACATATATATACACATTATATATATATATATATATATATATATATATATATATATATATATATATATATATATATATATATATACATACATAAATACACACACTCTGTGTGTGTGTGTTTGAGTGTGTGTAACTTAGAGAGTGTTTATATTATTTATTTTCATTTTGCAATCACATTTTAATAAATTACCTTTTGAAGGAACTTCTTTTAAAACTAAACAAATTAAAAATAAGATTACATTATTTCAACTGAGAGTCAATATCTTAAATGCACTGAGATACAATGAATAATATATATTATCAAAAAAGAGACATTTAAGTCTCTTTTTTGTAAATCTCTCATATTAAGTACATCTCTTTTTTGTAATCATCTCTTTTTTGTAATTGTATTACAAATTGTAACATCTCTTTTTTGTAAATCTCTCATATTAAGTAAAATTAAGTGCGCTTCATAAGCAAAAGGCTCCGAGTTCGATCCCCACTACGTCCCTGGTAGTACCGCGCTCAACTTGTTTCTCCGCGCAGCGGCCTTGTTCGTCAAGGTTCGTATTTCGGAGTTATAGGGTGGAGAGAGGGTTATAACCACTATTAAGTTGCCTCCTCATCAGTAGTGGCGTTCTCGGCCTTGAAGAGGTGAAGAACAAAAAAAAAAAAAAAGTCTAAATAAATAAAACAAAGAATAAAATTTTTTTTTATTACTTATTACATAAGTAAATAAATGCATACAAGTTATATAAGAAAATAAATTATTATAAGTATAAGTATACCAGGATATATATATATATATATATATATATATATATATATATATATATATATATATATATATATACATACATACATACATGGATATATACATACATGGATATATATATACATGGATATATATGGATATAGATATGGATATATATATGGATATATATATATATATATATATATATATATATATATATATATATATATATATATATATATATATATATATATATATATATATATATATATATATATAGGGTCCCTGTTTGTACTTTTGGAGTGCATTGCAGAGGCCACATTTTGTTATGGCTTAGGGTTTATTAGTAGTAATGAGGCAATTGCTTGGGCTATTAAACAGTGTTCTGAGTATTATCTATGCTTTGACTGAAGTTCTTCAATCAAATTTAAAAATGAATAAAGTACCAAAACCTATAAAACAAAAAAAACCATCATCACCAAGTTCTCTAAACCTACCATTCACTAATATTCGTGGTCTTCGAAGAAACTTTTATTCTGTTGAGTCTTATCTCTTGCAAAGTTCACCAGACCTACTTGCTCTTTGTGAGACTAATTTGAGTTCAGATGCATCATCTTGCAATCTTAGTGTTGATGGTTATCTTCCTTTAATTCGTAAAGACTCCAATAGTCACATGCTTGGCCTGGGCATTTACATTCGTAAGAATTCACCCATTTGTCGTGAAACTAAGTTTGAATCCACAGACTATTCTTTTACGTGCTTTCGTTTAGCACCACTTCACTCTATCGCCTTTCTCTTTGTTCTATTTCCCTCTCCTTCATCACAAGACTGCACTCTTTTTGCTGTTACTACTGATCATATTGACCGAGCCCTCTCTCTTTATCCATCAGCTAATATAGTTGTTGTCGGTGACTTTAATGCTCACAACTCTGAATAGCTTGGCTCTAGTGTCAGAGATTCTGCAGGCATTAAAGCCCACAACTTTTGCCTTTCTCAATCTCAAACTCAAATATTCAACTTTCCAACTCGCTTTCCAGACAACCCGAATCAATTACCTTCTCTACTCGACTTATGTCTTGTTTCTGATCCTAGTCAGTGCTTAGTCTCTCCACATTCACCCTTAGGTGCTTCTGATCACAGTTTGATTTCTCTAAAAATAATATCTCATTCTTCTTAATCACCTGAATCCCCTATTATCGCACCTCTTACAACTACAGTAAAGCTGACTGGGATTCTTTCCGTGATTTTCTTTGCGATGAACCTTGGGTAGAAATCTTTTATCTTCCTGTCGACAAATGTGCTTCTTATATAACTTCATGGATTCAGGCTGGCATGGAATCTTTTGTTTCCTCTGACGATTCCAGGTCAAGTCTCACTCTCCACCATGGTTTTCCTCACACTGTGTTGCTGCGATTGCCAACCGAAACCGTTACTTCCATATTTATCAGCAAAACAATTCTCCAGAAAACAGACGTCTGTTTATTACTGCTAGAAACAATTGTAAAAAAATATAGCCAAAGGCAAAGCCCGCCATTCTCAGGTCATGAAATCTCGTATTTCATCACGAAAATTAGACTCTCGTGACTTCTGGAGAATCTTTAGTAGTATTAATAAGGGCAAATCTTTAATTCCACCTCTCTTGTATGGTTCAGACTTTGTCACCTCACCTAAAGACAAACCTGAATTGTTTGCTAAAAACCTTTCATCAATAATCTCTTGATTCCACTAGTTGCGTTCTACCTAATATTGCCAACAAACAGGTTGATCAATTGCTTGACATTCATATCACTCCAGCTTCAGTATCTAAAGCAATTTCCTGTCTAGATTCTTCTACAGCTTGTGGCCTAGACAACATACTTGTTATTGTCTTGCAGAAGTGTTCTGCGGAGCTATCATCTATACTCTTAAAACTATTCAACAAGTGCTTATCAGAGTCTTGTTTTCCGGCATGCTGGAAAGCGGCCTCTGTTATACCTATCTTCAAAAATTCTGGAGAGCGATCTGATTTGTCTAATTACTATCCCATTAGTCTTCTTCCTATCATAAGCAAAGTTTTGGAATCTTTAATTAACAAACACTTAATTTCTTATCTCGAATCTAAAAACTTACATTCTGACCATCAATATGGATTTCGATCTTGTCGTTCTACAGCTGATTTGCTAACAGTAATAACTGATAGATTTTATCCTGCATTAGATAAAGGTGGAGAGGTTAAGGTCATCGCTCTTGACATTTCAAAAGCTTTTGATAAAGTTTAAACATGGTGGTCTTCTCCATAAGCTTTCCTCTTATGGTGTATCTTGCAACACCTTTAAGATTATTGAATCCTTCCTTTCCAATTGTAGCATGAAAGTTGTCCTCGATGGACAACACTCTCTGTAACTTCAGGGGTTCCTCAAGGTTCTATCCTTGGCCCTATACTCTTTTTAATTTACATTAACGATCTTCCAGATATTCTCACATCAAAGGTGGCATTGTTTGCTGATGATACTACCATTTACTCTTGTTGAGATAAGAAACCAACACTCTCTGGTTGCTTGGAGGGGGCATTTGAGCTTGAAAAGGATCTCACTTCTGCTACAGCATGGGGCTCACAGTGGCTGGTGAACTTCAATACAGATAAAACTCAATTTTTTTCAGCCAATCGTTATCGCAATAATTTAGATCTTCCTATATTTATGAACAGTGATGCACTCGATGAGCCATCTACTCTTCATCTTCTAGGATTAACTTTTACTTCCAATCTTTCTTGGAAACCATATATCAATTCAGTTGCAAAATTAGCATCTACTAAGGTTGCATCTCTTTGTCGAGCTCGACAATTTCGTACTTTGGATTCTATTCTCTATTTCTATAAATCTCAAATCCGGCCTTGTATGGAATACTGTTGCCATGTCTGGGGCGTATCTTCTAATGATGCCCTTTCTCTATAAGACAAGGTGCAAAAACACATTGCAAACATAGTTGAACCTGCTATTGCAGCCAACCTCCAACCATTATCACATTGTCGTAATGCTGCTTCTCTTTCTCTTTTCTACAAATACTATAATATAATATATAATATATTATATATATATATATATATATATATATATATATATATATATATATATATATATATATATATATATATATATATATATATATATATATACACATATATTAGGGTGTCCTAGAAGAAAATCTAATACAAAATTGTGCACTATGAAAATCTTTTCAGTAGACCATACAAATAAATGGGCTCAAAGAAACCGTGTAGCTGAAGGTATTTTAAAAGAAAATTTTATATAAATTTTTAGAGTTTTTTTTCATTTTTTGATTGAAACTCAAAAAAGTTATTACTATTAAACTTTCTTTCTCTTCTTTCCATGAGAGAATGTTATCTTTGGTTATATCAAGATAGAGAAAAAAAAAAAAAAAACTGAGAAACAAAGTCTGATTGCTTTGAGAGGGGACAGACCAGTGTAAAAGGTTGTTCTCTGTCAAAACTGTTTATCATTGGAACATCACATTTTAACAATTACAAAAGAATATCCATCCACTCTTCCTCCTCTAAGCGTTGCTAAAGCTAACTAAAGATAAAGCCAAGAGAACACACTGTGGTGTAAAATACCAAGTGTGTCTGAGAAAGTGGATCTATCATGATCTGCGATGAAATCTTAAATACTCTTGAATGGATGGAGCATGAGCAGCCATTGGACTCTTCAAGAAGGATAAACAGTGAAAGATCATTAAATAACCTGTTGCATCCTGTATTACCTTTCTCTTGTCGATACTGAGTTGCTTGTTGTAATTCTTGGTCGTTTGCATCTAATTGCAACATGTTTTCCAGTGTTAGAGCAAGTTGTGTCAGCACAACAAGATATGATCTGGTCTGTTAAGTCATAATATTCCACAAGACTTTGGAGGAGGGTACTTCAAGTACTACTAGAAGAAAGTAAACCCGACTATGGAGAGGAAACATTATTTGCCATCCTTTATACTGTTTCTGAAACCATTACGTCTGCCCAGTACTGTTTGACCAACTTTGTGTCTAAGTGAAGAACAAGTTTTAAACCCCTAATTTTATCCAGGTTCTGTTCTACTATTAAAAGTGTTTTATTTTCTATAATTTAATAGTTTATTCTTGTCATCTGCGACTTGGAAATGTTCAACATGTCAATATTAAATCCCCCAACTCAGAATAGGGAAGACAACATGCAAATTTT
>NC_088930.1:5710000-5795000 GCF_038396675.1 Hydra vulgaris | reverse complement strand
TTCGATCATCTTGATCCTCAAAATAAATAGTCAACTGCTTTAAATAAAAAATACAGTGACTTTGTATCCACGAGGTTTTACGACGGAACATTTAAGCAACAACGCATGCGCTAAACTTATGACGCGCATTCTAAGTCTGCGTTTTTTCAAAAAATCTAAACCTACTTTTGATGCATCTTCTCTAGGGCTAACCGCCGAAGTATTCCGAGAATGAACCAGAAAATTGCTTTGGAGATATCCTGAAAAGATTGCCGGATAGAAATGACGTCGGTGACCGTGAAAAACAAACCACGATCACAGTTTTTATGTTTTTTTGATCTGTAATTTGAAATATGATTTAATCTTGTGTATACTTTTAATTTTGTGTTTTATTTTTTTTAATCAATACTGGTTGCCTTTTTTGCTATGTTTTCTGAATGTTAAATGTTTGTTCCTAAAACCCAACAAATTCTGTGATTGCTACAATACGCTCATTGCACAACATGTCTTTAGCACGTTTAAAACACGTATTTTTTAGACCAATTTTGTATAATTGCACTTAAACAGAAAGTCTTATTTAAGTCTTTTTACGACGTCTTTAGAACGTCCTGAAAGAACGTTTTTGAGCGTTTAATCTAGAATCAGTTTAGAACGCGTCTAAGACGTTCCGTCTGAACGTTCACTGTACATTTTTTGTTCGTCCCCGTGGGGACGTGCTGGGAAATCACAAAAACCCACAAATATCAGCATGATGGAGCATTGTAAGTAGTTGATTACGTGAAAACTGGATTGAGGTCATTGGTCCCTGGCCTTGTAATTTACCCAACCTCAACCCTATTGAAAATTCCTGTAATCATCTTAAAAATAAAAAATTGAATATTAAATATTCAAAAATTGAAACCTTTATTTTCTGATGATCTACGAGAGAAAATTAGGCCGGAAACATAAGTTGAATCAAAGTATAGATTCAGCTTATGTTTCTTGAATATTTAAGAAAGCTTATTCACTTCATTCCTAACCATTTTAGCTAAATGTTTGAAAGCTTAAGTACACCATACCGAGTATTAAATTGATAAGCTAATATTTACTTATGTAGTTGTTCTTTTTGTCAATTATCATAATTACTGACATATTTTGATAAAATAAATGAATAATTTAACGAAAATCATGTTTTTTATACAATGTTCCAAACTTTTGATTGTGACTGTACTTTTACTAAAATTGTATTTAAACAAAAGTATTAAGAGTATAACTAATAAAGTCGTTTTTGAATGTTTCAAAACATAGTTGGAACTATGCGAGTTCTCTATTTGGAATCCAGGAAATTTTGAAAAGTATCAGACAAAATAAATTAAACATATTCCTTTGTCTTTTGAATAACAGATCAACTACAGACATTATCTGTTCACAGCTGAAGCGCCCTTTGTTTCAACATTCGTTTGTTGATGATGTCCAGGAACTATGTCGTTTTCAGTTGTTAGATATTAAGAATTTGATTCAAAATAAAAAGAAGGTAAAAATTGCACCTTCCAAAAGTGAAATTCCCTCCGATGTTGAATAAACATTGAAATATGTGATAGAATGCTGGAATGCAAAAGAGCAAAGAGGAATTTTTAAAGATACTTTTGAAGAAAAACTCACCGGAAATAACTTTCTTATTTATTTTTTTTACCTTGTAAATTACATTAGGTGTTAAATAAAATTAAATAATAATAATAATGTAAAAATAGATCAAATTAAGATAGGACTACCGCCATCGGTAAAGAAGGAGGCGAGAACTTCTTTTCAAATGCTCTTCCACGGTTTTATGCTCTA
This sequence comes from Hydra vulgaris, assembly GCF_038396675.1. NCBI lineage: Eukaryota > Metazoa > Cnidaria > Hydrozoa > Anthoathecata > Hydridae > Hydra > Hydra vulgaris. The sequence goes on along the minus strand of NC_088930.1, from coordinate 5,793,206 downwards.
TGGCTGTAAGGGCTTCTTGGGGATACTAATAATTAAAAAAAAAAAAAATCACGTAAAAAATATTTTATTTGATTACGCCTTTGTGAGAGTAAAAGCGCATTAATTTAAAAAAAACTTTTTTACTAATTTAAAACCTCCTAAAATTTAAATAATAAGTTCTTTTTGTCAACTATCATGATTACTAACATATTTTGATAAAATAAAATTTAACTAAATTCATGTTTTTTTATACAAGACATATTTTTTAGATTTTTAAAATACGGTTTTATAAAGTTTTTTATTCTAAATCTAATGGGAATATTTTGAATTTAATTATGTTGTAAAATAAGTAAGTTATTTTTTAAAAAATAAAGATAATACTCTACTTAAGTCGGTCAATAATTTATAAAATAATATTCAATTGTGGTGGCAATAAATGAAAATTATTTGTTGCATGAAGTGACATGGATCAAATAATAACCCAGCTAGCAAACTTACGTTGGGCCATGGTATGTAAATACATCGCGAACGTTGGCTGTTTTATCAGATGCAAAACCAACGTTCATCCAATGTTAGTTTTATTGTTAGGAAAATTATATTGGTCCAACGTATGTAAAAACATCGCAAAAATTGTTGTTTTTCCGATTCCAAAAATTGCTGCTTTTCCAATCAAAACCCAACGTTGATCCAATGTATAGGGATCAACATTAATCCAATGTATAGGGATCAACGTTGATCCAATGTATATGGATTAATGTTGATCCAATGTATAGGGATCAACGTTGAACCAATGTATATTGATTAACGTTGACCAAATATGTATAACCCCACATTGATCCAATGTATATGAATTAACGTTGATCCATGCATTATGCATTCCTCCCCCCCCCCCTTCCCTCCAGAATTTGAACATCCTAAAAATCTTAGAAATGAGGACCTTATTTTTTTGAGGAGACGCAAATGTGATAAAAAATGTATAAATATTTCAACATCCGAAGCGAGTAAAGTTAAAATTGATAATAAATAGTTAGCAGCAGAGTATCATAGGAGTTCACATATGAGAGTCATCATAGGAAGAACACTTGTTTGATAAAAAATTAAATAGACTGTTTTTTGAGTTTGGAAAATGCAGGGAGAGATTTTAATTGTGAGAGGAGGCTATTCCATGTGCATATGATCTGATATTTAAAAGATTCGAGGCCATAATAAACAGTTTTATGTTTAGGTATAGATAATTTAAAGCTTTTAGCTGATTGATATTGGTAACGAGTATTTTTTTTATAACTACAAAAAGTTATAATTAAATGAAGGAGGTAAGTTTTTATTTTTTTATATTCCAAACAAACAAACAGTTGAAGAATAAGGTCCTTTAATTTAAGTCTTTAATATATAGTAGAGAATGTTAGGGTCAAATTAAAAAGCTCAAAATAGATTACTTTTAGAGCTTTATTTTGGTGATAGTTTTTTAAATGTTAGAGACTGGGTTTGTCCACATATTTGACAAGCATATCTAAGATAAGACTCAAAAACAACATGATATATGTTAAGAAGCGTTTTCAAGGTTAAGATAATGTCGAATTTTTGGCCAATACCGTTGGACCTGCTTAGTTTCAGTGTTAAGTTTTGAAGATGGGATGCAAAACTTAATTTCGATACCAAGATATTTGATAAAATTCACAGGATCTATTTTTTGACCACTTAATTTGAAATTCAGGTGCTTTTTTATTTTGTTTGACTTGATTTAAAGATAATAATTTCAGCTTTTTAGGAATTAAGTGATAACACTATATAATAAACTTTCACTTTTTTTCTGTTGCTGGGTTGAAAGTGTGTTTTCCTAACCCGTTAGGTCTAGAACAGAAAGGAAATTGCTGTTGTTCCAGAAAAAAATTGCTTCTGTGACCGGGACAATGAAACTTTGAAAATCGCGTGTTTTCGAGAAATCTTGATTTGCTTTCGATGCCGAACTTCCTCCTATATTACTTTTGAGCTACTAGAGTTGTCCAGATGTTTTTACGGTTCTCCTAAATACTCTAGAACGTTTAAGAAACTTCCAGAACTTTCGAGAAATTCTTAGAACTTTCTAGAACGTTCTTCAACGTTCTAAAAGTAGCTGTACAAGTATAAAAGCACAGGTGTCTCGAATCAAGATTCCAATTCGTGTTATTTCAGACTGAAAGAATAACGATATATAGTTGAAGAAAAATTTTTAACTTGATATGGCATCAAAAGATTGTTTGCATCCAGCAGAATCATTCTGCTACGCGTGCAGACAATTCATAAGGACAAGAGCAAAAAAGTATTCGTTGATAGCAAGTCGTACAATGTGCGAAGCGTACAAGGCATACTTTGGCGTGCCGGTCAGGGATTTAGGCAAATCTTGGGCACCGCATTTTACATGTGAATATTGCAAGAAAACAATTGCAGTTAAATTAAACAGTTGCTTCTTGCTTAGATGTGTTTTAATTTATTTTCATAAAATTTCAATGCTTTAGATCTAGTTCATTACAAGGATTTCAATTTACAAAGTTTTATGATAACAAACATTTATGACTAGTCCATACCGAAATCTTTGGGAACATGTCTCCTGGGCTAGTAGGATTGATTCTCAAACTTGAAGACGGTGTTTCTGTCATAATTGGAAGTGCGGCAACAAAGCCTTGATCTTGGTCTTCTTAGTTGGCTCCTTGACCATCATCCGTGTTTAGGGCATTCATATACTGCAGCCTTCTGCATGCTTTTTCCTGCTTGATGAAAAAAAAAACAGGTAAAGAGAAACGAGGAAAGAATAATGTCTTTCCTTGTTTCTCTTTACCTGTTTTTTCCGTGAAACTGTCGATGTTCAAATTGCCAAGTAAGATCCGTAGTAATCATAATAGAATGACTCGTTTTCATCTGTTATTTTTACACCGAACAACTTTTCCGATTTCCGTTGGTATGCCACATCATTTGTTCTGATGTTGTAGGCTATGCTTGTCATACACATATTTAAATCTTGAGCTTTCTGTATCCATTAACTTGTTTTTTTGTAACTTAAATTTTTATTTTGTACACAGCGGATAGACGTTCTTTGATATCCAGTAGTCGGATAGTTCCTGCGCCACAAATTTAGCTTGCGGCATTATATGAGAAAACCTTAGAACCAGGTTTCACTGAACACAGGTGTATTATCCGTCCAACTAAATGTGCACCACTTTGCAACTTCGTTTACGTAGTTGGGTTAATTATACCAGACTGAACGTGCAGCTGGTCACATAGACACCTTATTGATCAAATACCTTTCTACATTTGCATTTATTCATAAAGTTTTAAACACTTCCCATTTATTTTTGCAATACTTTTGGACAGGAAACCCATGTTCTTGACCTAAAACGCTGTTTAACGCACAAATTTTTTTAATATTTGAATCCAGCACCCAAGAAAACATATAGAATGACACGCATATATTAGCGGGAAAAAACTTTTTCATTTTTAACAGCTATTTTGAGAAAAAAGTTTCAAACCGAAATTGCTGTCGCAGGCAAAAATTTCTTTCAGATTTGAATTCAGCGTCACATTTGGCTTATGAAATAGCTCGTTATAGAAAAACTTTTAGATTTGCTCCACCCTACTAGAGGATAGAGCGGGGCTAGTTGAGCATAGTGACATGTTGGGCAATTAAAATATTTTAAAAACGAACTTTCGAACGCAAAGAAACAACTTTGATAAAAAATAAATAAACGGTGCATTATTTATATATATTTTTAAAATTAGTAATTTTTAAAACTTCAAAGTTAAAGATGGTTGTATAAAATAATATTTTTATATTCTATGACACTTTTAATATTTTTTTCTTCTCTTTTAATTTTCTTCTTCTTTTACTTACGTCATTAAGGTGCATAAAATAAAAAGTTTATAAATTATACACAAGCTTACTGTTAGTAAAAGTTTTATTGATGATTCATCCAAGTTTCGTACTATTCATATTCATTCATGTGTTGATTGCTCAACTTACCCTACACTACTGCTCAACTTACCCCGCTGAGGCAGGTTGAGCAGCCTCGCAAACTTTAGGCAATATTTTTTTAAAAAAAATCAAAAAATATAATTTTTTCTTAACAAATTTTTAGCAGGTTAAATTATCTTTCAAATAGTGAAAAAATCATGTAAATCCCACGCACCATGAGATCTGTTAAATTTAGTAAAAATTGCTCAACAAGCCCGCTCTACCCTATGACAAAAAAAATTTAGGTATTATAAAGGATACAAGCTGCAAATATAAGCTACATCTTTTTAAAAATAATTAAAACATTTTGTTAATATAAATAATTGATTTTAATTATTTATATAAATAAAATTTCCGTCTAGTTAATCACCGCATCCACTTTTTCAAATAATAATTCTCCGCAAAATAATTTCACATTTTTAACTTCCGTATCAAATTAAGTTCTTCTTCAATTTTTAAACATTTTGTAAATGTGTTTTTAATGAATTATTTTTATTTCTAATTTTAATTTATATTTTAAAGGAATTAGAGTTTAAAAAAAAAAAAGAAGAAAAGGAAGAATTAAAATATAATTTGTGATTTAAAAAGTTTTTGGACTTGAAATACATATTTTAAAGGTTTTCGTGAACATCTTGTTGCTGGTTAACATTTTAACCAGCTAAAAACGTATATTCCTAAATTTGAAAGATACTTCTTTCAATTCTTTTTTACAGTCCTTTTTTTTTTTTTTTTTTGGTTGGCGGCATTGAACGAGCGAGACGTGTTTATTAGAGTTGAGCTTTTACGATAAAAACGGTAAAAACGGGAAATGCACGATAAGCATCAATGGTCTGTAACTTACACTGTATTACACCAATTAAAGTTAAACTTTCAATTTAAGAAAATATAAGAAACAGTAAAAAACAAAAAGCTAATAATATGTAAGTTACAGTCAAAGTTATTTATTATAACCATTTCGATGCTTATCGTTTTTACTGTTTTTACCGAAAAACTCAACCCTAGTGTTTATCAAGCTACTTTTTATTTTCTAAACAAATATGGAAGTTACGATAAAAAATATAGAATAACTCATAACGATTAAACTAGAAGAACAAAAAAAAAGTATTCTAAATGAAACTGTATTACTTTTAAAAAGTCAAGAAAAAATATTTACAGATATAATGTGTGCGAATTTAAAAATAATAGCAGATCGCCTTGACAAACTGGAAAACAAATCTAACAAATACAAAGCAAAGATGGTAATAATTGAAAAAGACGTTTACGATATGAAGGAAAGTATCAACTTTCAGGAAGAAACCTTTTCAAATAAATTATCACATTCAAACAGTTTGATGGCCAATGAAATTAGCAATTTAAAAAAACCTATTGATTTGGAAAATCGTTCACGCCGGAATAACTTAAGGACTGATTGATTAACTGAGCTGCCTATCAAAACTTAGAATGGTTGTGCAAATCAGCTTGAAGATATCTTTAGAAATAAGCTGAAAATCTTGGAGGAAATAACTATTGAATGAGCTCATCGAGTTGGGAAAATAAAGGACAATAAATCTCCAAGAACGATAATTGTTAAACTATTAGACTTTCAAAATAAAAATAAAGTTTAAACATTATCGAAAAAAACTCAAAGGTACAGGGGTATTCATCAACAAAAATTACGCAAATGTAACAAAATGGAAATAAGAAAAAAGCTATGGGAAGATGTTAAAAGATTTCGCAAAAAAGGTAAATACGCTGTTATTAAATATGATAAGATATTTGTTAAAGAATATCGTAAATAAAGAAATAGGCGAGCTGGAAAGCCGCAATCTTTGTAATTAGAAAGTTATTAAACTGATACAATGGCTTTCGAATTAATTGACTTCGAATTTTCCGCTTCTTCGAAGCAATTTTCATTCCCCGTAAATTTTCTTAACAAACTCATGCAAATATCCAGCAGTTATTCGAAATTTCATTTATTCGAAGTAATTTTTTGCTCTCCTTGTCAAAAACCCCGTCAGTTGTTCGAAGTTTTCCTTGGGCTCAAGATACCATTGTACTGCATTTTAAAATATAACTTATTATTATTATTACTATTATTACTATTATTGTTATTATTATTATTATTATTATAGTTGTAGCCGTAAAACATGCATACAATATATATATACAGCGAGCAGGGGGAACACCCTACTATAAACAACCAGTTTTATAAATATTTGTTCCGAATTTTATCCCCAACCAGTGATCTTGTCTAATTTTAAAAGAGAGTACAGTTGTGTAGAAAGTTACTTGCTCGGGTAGTTCGTTCCAGTATTTTGCTGATCTATTATATAGTTGGTTGTGTCTTGGAAGACAGTTCGGAACATATTCATACCTTATTTTAAGATGGTGACCACGTGATAAGGAGTTAATAAATTTTGTTTGATATATTATTAACTATATCTATTAGTTTAAAAATTTAGATACGATCGCATCGTAGGCGCCGAAACTCAAGTGGTGGTAGATTAGTCTTTTTAGTCTTTCGTAGTATTGAAGATTTCTTAAACTTAAAGTCCATTTTGTTGAACAGATTCAACAGAAGCTACGTCAGTTTTAAAATATGGGGCCCAAACAAACACTGCATATTCAAGGAGGGTCTATAAACACTTATATAATTTGAGAGCCATTTTTTCATCAATGATGGTGAATGTCTTTTTTAGCATACCAAGAATTTGTAAAGATTTGGAGACAACTGATTGCATATGTGTGCTCAACTTGAGGTTAGATGTAAAAATAACTACTAAATCGCGCTCTTTAGTAGAGCTTCTTAGGCATTTATTTATACTTTATTTTGAAAGTAACTATACATAATATTGGTTTTACCATAATAAATAACATAGCATTATAAAATGTTTAATTTAAGTAACCAAGTGCATGATCACTCGTTTACTAAGCGTAGACGATCCTGCAGATTAACAAAATTAGTCTGCAAAAAAGTTTTAGAAAAAAGTTTAGTATTGTCGGCAAATATTTCAGAAGTTTCAGTAAGCTGGGCAAGATCGTTTGTAAAGGCCGAGAACAGAACCTTGAGGAACACCATTAAGAACATCAACCCAGACAGAGATAGTATTGTTAATAGTACGCGTTGCTTTCTACTTACTAAAAGGAATTAATACATTGTAGTAGTTTGCCGTTTATTCCAAATGATTTTAACTTTAACAAAAGTCTGGTGTGAGGTACGGAATCAAAAGCTTTTGTAAAGTCGAGGTAGATTACATCTATAAACTGGTACGATGCTAGGGAAGACGAAATAATTCAAATATCTCTATTAGACTGGTTAGGCAAGATTTATGATGAAGGAAATCATGTTGATTTGTAGAGAGCAGGTTGTTATCATCGATGTGCTTCGAGATTTTACTCTTTACAATTTTTTCAAAGATTTTGCAACTTAATCGAATGTAATCAAAATATATGTATGTATATTTGTCAAAAAAAATAACGTTATCAAAATATAAAAACATTGAACACATTCAACGTGGTGGAATGAAAGTTTTAACATGGCGTCTTCGCGAAAGAAGGCAGTACCATGCCCGTCCCGTTGGGTTCGTCGGGTGCGATCGAACACCCGTTTTTAATAAACTCTCTTTGTTTCACACAAATTTTATAGTAAAAATTGAGCAAAAATGTCAAATTATCAATCAAAGATAAAAAAAAGCTTTTAAAAGATTGGAGAAAGGTCAAACTAAAAAGAATACAGCCAAAAAGTTTAGTGTTCCTCAAAACACTTTAACTTACTGGATTAAGCATTAAGAAGACATAATCATTAAGAGTCAGTCAGTTTGGAGCTAAGAGACAAAAGTTAAGTAGTGGAAAGCATGATTCCGTTGATAATTTTTTTCCATAAATTGTAAAGATTTTATTTTTTTATTTTAAATTTGTTTTTTAGAAGGTGAAGACTTCAACAGCATATTTCAAAGTTTTTCTTCTTTTTTACTCTCTTCTTTTGTTAAAATTTGTTAAAACTTGAAAAAAGTCACTTTAAAGAAGATTTTCAGTTATTCGAACATAACAATAGTCATAAGAAATTGATAGTCTGGTCACTCGGGCCCTATTATGTGATTTTTCTAATCAGGGCCGTATTATTGTGGTTTTATGTACTTTATGTACTTTATGTATTATGTTATTTTTCTAATATTCGTTAAAAACACTTGAAAACTGTCGAACGGCCAAGAGCAGAGTGCACAAATTATGGAAACGGACGAAGAGTTCAATGGTGAATTTGAGATTGAAACTTTATTTTTTTCTTTGGAGAATAATTTTCTTTTTGCAGACGAAAATTTTAATAAAGATTTAGACGCCTTGGTGTTGGAGTTGTCTAGTGAACCTATTGAAAACACATTTTCTTGCACAATTTGCTCTAAGAAGTGCATATCTCAAAGAGGCCTTACAAGGCATAAAAATTCAAAACATCAAAGTATTCTTTTGGATTTAACATTACAAAATCTTAAACCACCTATTCTTCTCAGCGAATTTAAAAGTCTGCTCGATAAAAGCATTACTACCTTGATTGACGACGAATGCTATCCTGATTTGTATAGAAATGAGTTAAGAATTAATCATGCAATGCTATTAAAAAATTTACAACAAACTCTATCTCTATTAGAGGCAACAATAGCTAGTTTTAAAGATAATGGCGATGCAGAAAAGTTTTATCCTCAATTTTACAAAGATATTAATTGTGATAGGAATTTTCATTTACAGTCTGACTAAAAAATTAACTTGACTTCTTGGCTATGAACTATGCAATCGTGTTTTAGCATTTCTTACAAACTCATTTTATAATAATTTTTTGTAAATTTAAATGATTTATTGTCAGTTGAACTTTCAGATAGAGATAAAGAAATTATCTTGTATTTACATTTTATTGCAAAGTTCGCAGACTGCAAACTCTGCAACGCAGAGTTCTGCGACGAGTTCAGAGAACTGAGTTCAGAGTTCAGACAACAGTTCAGACATCAGTTCAGACATCAGTTCAGAGAACTGAGTTCAGAGTTCAACAACAGTTCAGTTCAGAGAACTGCGACGCAGTTCGCGGTTATGGCAGCAAAAGTTAAGCACAGACTGCTTTATACTTCTTAATGCTGGTAAAATAGAACATTTTTTTAAGAATCCTGAAACAACCATTGAGTCTTACCAAAAATTTGTAAATGCTAAATATCGAGAGGCTTTGTGGAAAAAGTCTCCTCCAGTTTTAGAAATCTTAACAAAAGTTGAGCTTCTTTTTCGCCAACAAAGTAATGGTTTTGTAAAAGAAATTGATTCAGAACTGATTGTAACCAAAATTTTAAAGAAAAGTGTTGTTATGGCAAGCATATCTGAACTTCGTAGTCTTTGCTCAAATCAAGTATCCAAAGAACTGTCTTTTTTTATCATCTGGTTTCCCTTTATGTTAGAGATCTTATTCATATGCAAAAGAAAAACTAAGTATCCAAAAACTTAAAGAGAATCAAACAAAAACAAAATTACTGTGTTCAAAAATGAAAAAACATCAATTGAATTCGAAGATATAATTTAATGTAATATCACATTAAAAAACGGCTGTTTTCATAGCCACAAATTTCACAAAAACATACTTGGCGTAGTAACTCTGTTATTTATTTGTCATTAAAAATATTAACTTAAAAATATATTAAAAATTTTAATTCGTTTTGTTTGTATCGATTAGTCATAGGCAAGGCATTTAAGACTTTAACTCCAAAGGACCCTTATCAAAAATCATTTTTTAGTACATTATTAAAATATACACACAATACCTTTAAATTTATAATAAACATATTTTCAGGTTAACTTTCTGCTCTGACTGAGTTTTAGAGAAAGTGTGTTGTTTCATTAAGATCAGAATTGGGTATTTTTATTGTAATACTACCACTAGGAAGATTGTCATCCAAGGTTAAGGAGCTCCTACCTCGGTCGAATCATATACTGAATTGGTCCATCCTTAAAACAGGCGCTGTTTTAAGGATGGACCAATTCAGTATAAAATCATTAATGTTTTTACCTTTTAATTGCCATATATATTGTGACAGCATGGTGTCTTTTGAATAATTTTTATTTTTAAAAGATTGCTTATGATTGGCAAAGCGTTTTTTCCATTCACCTTCTGTTATGCCAATATATTGTTTATCAGGTATATTCTTAGAGGAAACAGCACATTTATGTACCACTTTTTTTGATAAACAACTTCCACTCATTGGACAATTGTTTTTTTTGTTTACAATTACAATTTTCTGTTGTTTTTTCATTTAGGATTTCTTTTTTGTTTAACAGAGCATTATTGTGACCTTTAATAATTCTTGCCATATTTTTAAATTGGAAAAATACAACTTTTTAGATATTTTTAAATTTTTTTCAAAACGCTTTTTCTATTGTTTATAGATCGAATTTAAAGAATCTTTATCGAAAACAAATTGGTGTACTGCTCATGCTCAATGCAACCAAGTGTATACAAATATTGCATATAACACATTTATAAATATTTTCTTTGAACAATACAATAAAATTAAAAATTAAATACTTGAAATGTTCATGGATTACAGAAGGAATAAAAAATCCTCTAAGAAAAAACAAAATTTATACAAAAAGTATTTAAAAAATTGAAATCAAAAAAATCTCACGATCTATAAACAATACAAAAATGGTTTTGAAAAAATTTTTAAAAAATCTAAAAAGTTGCATATTTTTAAACAATTACTAAATCATAGTAGTAGTATTAAAAAAACATGGGATATTATGAATGAAATTATTGGTAAGACTAAATTCAAATAGAAGCAATACCCTCCAGAATTCAGGAAAATAGATTTAAAAAAAATTAAATAATTTTTTTGTAAATATTGGCCCAAACCTAGCATCACAAATAAACTATTCGAACAAATCTTAACAACTATTTTACTGACTATACTAGCTTACTTCCTGAAAATGATCTAAAGTTTGAGGAATTCAAAGAAACAAAAAAATCATAAAAAAAAATAAAGCACCAGGCATCAATGATATTTCCAGCAAAACAGTAATAGATATCTTACCCTTTATAAAAGATCCTCTTTTTAATATTTTTAACTCATCAATTCAAACATGAGTTGTCCTAGAAAAATTAAAAATTGCAAAAATTTTACCAATATTTAAAACTGGAAACATGGAATCACTAACCGATTATAGGCCTATCTCAGTTCATCCAGTATTTTCCATGCTTCTGGTACGAATAATCTACAATAAACTCTATAAATGTCTAACAGAAAACAAAATCTTAAGTGAATATCAGTATTCGATATGGTCAATTATAAGGAGTATGAATAACGGGTTCTGGGCCAAAAATAATTTAAACATAAATCTAACCATAATTTCATATTATATTTAAGCTATAACTTCATCCATAATTTATTTACTTATTTCAACCATCATACTATCCATAATTTTTTAACTCATTTCAACCATCATACTATCCATAATTTCCTAACTTATTTCAACCATTATCATAACCATAACTTTTTATCATATCTAAGCTATAACTTCAACCATAACTTCTAAGCTGAAATAGAATATAAAAAAATAAAATAATGATAGTAAAATAACCATAATATACTAATATATTATGGTTACATCATAACTATAATATATGAGCTAACAAAAATTTTAATTTTTATAAAATAATTTTTTTATAAAAAAATTTTGTAATTTTAAATTTTTTTAAGTTATGAAATCAATTCATTTCATAACTGAAATCTAAGCATAAATGAAAGCTAAGCTATAGCTCATTGATTTCACTAGTGAAATCAATGCATAAACGTAAATCTACGCATAAATGTAATATAGCTTAAGCGTAAATGAAATCTAGCTACGCATAAAAGAAAACATATCCTATTAAATAAATAATTTTACAGACTTATCAATTCTTTATTATCAACCCATGAGTTGAACGACTCAGGATATCCATACCGCTTTACTAATTATTTGTTTTTTGACTTTTTTAATCTTAAATATGTTTTGATCAGTTTTTTGCATTTCTTGTTCATAAAAAGTACCTTGTATTTCATCATTATTATCGTCAGTTATTTTATATGTTGGTGGATCTGTGAACTGAATCTGTGACACTGTAAAAACTTCTTCAGTCCATCTAGGTGTGTATTCTTTTTCAAACGTTCCCTTCTTTTTAATTATCCTAATTCTATCACCAATTGAAAACTCTGGTTTTACGGACTCCGATCGTGCATTTCCATTTAGATTTAACCAAACAATATTTTCATTCTTTTTATCGCTAGCTTCATTTGATGAAATTTTAATTGAAGAATGCTTTGTGTGGTTGTATTTATTTACCATTTCATCTAAAAGGTCAATATATTTTCTAGTAGAAAGTACTGAAAAGTACTTAAAAATCTTATCTTTTATTGTTCTGTTCCAACGTTCAACTACAGAAATTTTTTCTTCATTTTCAGTTGAATGTAATTCAACACCTAACGCTTCAACTTGCTTATTATAAAATTCTAAGCCTTTATCTACCCACATTTTTTGACACTTTCTTTCTTTAAAGATTTTACTTAATGCATTAGCAACATCAACTCCAGTTTTATTTTTTAATGGAACAATCCATACGTACTTTAAAAAAACATCTATCACCATTAATAAGTAATTTATACCATCATTGAATTTGGAAAAAGATTGCATGTCAACTAAATCAGCAGCCCATATTTCATCGATTCCATTTACAATAACTTTTCTTTTTCTGAAATGATTTACAAATGATCTATGAAATTTGTTTGCAGTTTGTCAGTCCATTTCAATTCTTTATACTTGTCTTTTTTACTGATCGTTGGTAGTTTTTTTCAACACCTAGCCCAAACTTTGTTTTAGATGATATAATAGGTTTTATAATACCTCGTTCAATTATTTCACGTATTGTCGGATTTTTTATAGTATCCATTTCTTCTAGCATAATTTTATGAGCTAAATTTATCTTTGCTGTATCATTGAAGTATTTATAAGCAAGATCGTGATGGTAAGCTGCATATCAACTCTACCTACAGGTTTACTCCATTCTTTATATGCGTTATATTATATAAGTTAATCGTTCGTCTAAATTAGTACCAGGACCTGCAAAGTTCACACCAGGTAAATGCATTTCATCTGGAAACTTTGACCACGGTAGTTTTATTTTACTTGTTGCTGAATTAATTGAACCAACTATATCACCTCCTTCTTTTTGCATATTTCTATCGTTTTTACTTACAACGTTTTGTAAGTTTAGTGTATTTGTTTTGTTTTTGCATTTAACATAGTACATTTTTTTATATATAGTAATTAAAAAAATGGATATTATAGATTTATCATGGAATGTAAATAACAATAAGAAAAATAATAATAAGTTGTTACCTAAGAGTATAAGAGAAATTATTGTTGGAAAGTTTGCTCCTATTATTACACTTAGAGAAGATAGAGAATAAGAAATGGCTCTAGTTAGTTTAGAGACATATTTTAGTTTTCCTTATTTTAATTCTTTAAACAACAATTTTGAATTTAACGCAGATAATGGAGCAACTTGGAAGGATATAAACATTCCAGATGGATATTATGAAATTAATGATATAAATAAATATATTCTAATGATTATGACAGGAAATGGCGATGCAAGTGGAGGAGTTGCAAATAATACAGTTGAAGGAAATAATAATACATTAAGACCAGCTTTAACTATTGCAACTGGTTATAAAGTTGATTTTACAACTTTAAATTCAATTAGAACTATTTTTGGTTTTGACAGTGGAATATATTCAGCAGGATACAATATATCAAATAATATAGTAAATATATTAAGTGTTAATAGTATACGTGTTACAAGTGATATAATAGAGTTATCGTATAAAAATGGAGGAACTGATAAATTATATATTCATTTTTCCCAACTGTAGGTCCTGGATATAAAATTGTTCTAAAGTTGTATAACTTAATTTATTTACCAGTAACCATTAATACCAAAAATGGAAAATAAATTGCTTGATCAAGATGGAAATCTTTTGAATTTACGAAGAGAAAAATCTATTACATTTCATATAAAAGAAGTAAAATAATTTTTATATTGTATATAAAAATGAGTAAATATACTAATATTAAAATAAATGTTTCGCAAGGGCAATTAGAAAAACTTAAAAAAGCAATTGAAGATGGCTATGGAGCTAGCATTAAGTTATCACATTCAGATCTCAATGGTAAACATGTATAAGCTGTAACAAATTTTCAATTGAATAGAATTAAAAGAGCATATGAAAAAGGTACGGGTTTAATAATTACTTTAAGTAAAACACAACTAGCTAATAATTCTCAAAAAGAGGGAGGATTTATTAAAGCACTTTTTCCTTTACTTGGTACAGCTAGAAGATTTTTATAATCAAGCGTTGCTACAGCACTTGCAACAGGTTTATTAACAGGAGTAGGTTCAGCAGCTGGATTAGCTATGGTTGATAAAATTGGTGGAAGGGGTGTTGTGTACTTAAAAAAGAATGGAAAAGGAATTAAAATGACAGCTGCAGGAAACGGTTTATATTTGAGACCATGGAGTAAAGGAGGCCCTGTAAGTGATGGATTGTACTTACGTAATGGAAATGAATCTACATCAACAGGATCAGGTTTATTATTAGGACCAAATTCACCATTTGCTAATATTCCATTTTTGCATATGATTCTCTGATTTCTTAAAATTTTTTTACATGTATAATAAAATGTCAAGTAATAATCCGCCATTACATAAATTTATAAACAAATATAAACCAGATAAACCTCTCAAAATACTTCTTAAAGTACATTCTAAGGTACACAAAGATTTAGAGCACCCTTCAGTATAAATAAATGAGAATAAATATGAAATATTTGCACACAATGACATTACAATTAAATCTTTATCACATCAATATATTCTTTTAAAGTTTGGTGTAGTAGTTAATGAAGGTGTTGCGTTAGTTTCACTAAAACAAGAACTTAAATTAAAAATGTTAAGTTTACAAAACTCTGTAATATCAGAGACTGTTGATGATATTGTAGTTAATAATGTTGATGATATTGTTGTTAATAATTCTAATTCTGACGCATTGATTAAAAAAGGAGATGTTTATGTTTTGTTAATTTATTGTAAATATTTTTAAAAAAATATTTTTTTTTAAATAATTTTTTTACTTATTAAAAATGGAATATAATAAAATATACCCAAATCTTCCAAATGCACCTAATGAAGAAAATGAGATTATTAGTAGACATATATTTCGTCTTGATAAAATTAGCCTGATTCAAAAAGAAATAGAGCGTGAGAGAGAAAAGAGAAATATGTTAAGTAAAAAGTATCATAGAGCTGTAAAAATAATTTCAACAATTGATAATGCACTACTAGCAGGCACTATGTTACTTGGAACTGTTTAAATTGGTTTTTTATCACCAATAGTTGCGGCACTATTAGTTATTGCATGTGAGAGTGTAGCGTTAGTAGCAGGTGTTTTATCATTAATAGGAGGGCAAGTTAATAAAAAATTAAATTTAAAAGCAGAAAAGCATGAAAAGATTAAAGTACTTGCTGATTCAAAACTAAATACAATAAGTGACCATATTTCTAAAGCTTTAGTAGATGGATTTATAAATGAAAGTGAACTTAAAATAATACTTAGTAAACTTGAAAAATTTAAAGTCATGCTTAAACAAATTAGAACAAATACAAAAGAATTAATTAATGAACAAAGTAAAGAATCATTAATTAAACAAGGAAGAGATGGAGCAATTAATATACTCAAAAACAGATTTAGTAAAAATATAATCGTAAAAACATAAAACAGTGTATTAAAATAAAACGTACAACATAAAACGTAAAACATAACGATTTAACGGGTGACAACTAAAAAACGAGACTGGATTTAAAGACACGTATCTCTTTAAAGAAGTAAGATAAAACAAAAAAGAGAAATGTTCTAGAAAGTATTTTTATTCTAGTTTTTAAATATTTTATGTGTTTTTATTTTTTATAGAAAAATGAATAAAAAAATTAATTCAAAACAAGAAGAAATTAGAAAACGTGTGTATGAATTTTATTTAAATTACAAAAATGCTGGTAAAAAGTTCACTTATGACCACTTTAAAGTTGAGAATATACCTAAAAGTACTATCAACAAGATAATTAAACGTGCTGAAAGTAAATCTGGGTACCAAAGAGTTCAAGGAAGTGGAGTGAAAGCTAAAAAAATGACCAGGACAAACATTGAAAGGCTCAAACTCATGTTTGACCATAAAGACGGAGTTTCTCAACGACAGGCAGCTAAAAAGTTCAACTGTAGTCAGCAACACATTAGTAAAACATTAAAAAAAAGAACAAATATTAAATCAAGAAAAAAAATGACGATTCCAAAACGTTCTGACCAGCAAAAAGCAGCAGCTAGAACTAAGTGCAGTCGATTGTGTCAGAAATTCAAAAATCGTAAACCAATCATTGACAATGAGTCTTATTTCACGTTAAATCACTCCAGTATCAATGGAAATGATATATTTTATATTAGTGATGTAAAATCTACTCCATCTACAGTTAAATACCAAACAAAACAAAAGTTTCAAAAGAAATTACTTCTATGGATTGCTTTTTCTGATAATGGAATTTCTCAACCTTATTTTGTACGGAGTGGACTGGCAGTAAATCAAAAAATCTATTTAAACAAATGTATTAAGAAGAGACTTATTCCATTTATCAATAAGTATCATTCAGATGGTGCATATGCATTCTGGCCAGATTTAGCATCATCTCACTATGCAAAAACAGTAATCATGTACCTAAACAAGGAAAACGTGCATTATGTTGAGAAAGCGGATAACCCTGCAAACTTGCCAGAATGTCGTCCTATCAAAAATTTTTGGAGTATTTTGAAAGGCCTTGTCTACAAGAATAATTGGCATGCAGAAAATCTTGAAAAATTACGTTCTAGAATCAAGTATTGCCTTAATAAAATTGATATTGAGCTCATACATAGCCTAGCTCAGCCTATACCAGGCCTAGTTGATAAAGTCAGAAGAAATGGTTTAATTAAAAACAACTGATTGTATATTTAAAAACTAGAATAAAAATACTTTCTAGAACATTTTTCCTTTTTGTTTTATCTTACTTCTTTAAAGAGATATGTGTCTTTAAATCCAGTCTCTTTTTTTAGTTGTCACCCGTTATGCGTGTTTTTTATATTCCTTATAAAAAAAGTAAAATGTCATTTCTAAAAATTGAAGATCCTGAAAAAAGAGATAAAATTGTCAAAGAATTCTTAGATACTAAAAAAAGAATACGGCAGAACAATTTATATGAAAAGATGGGTGAAACTAATTTACAGTCAGACTTAGAAAAATTGTAGAAGCCATTAATTGATAGTCAAGATGGAATAAAAAAAAACATATCTAAATTACAAGATCAAGCTAATAAATTTGCACTCAATTTTTCAAGTTCTCATCCTGTATTAATGGTTAAGCAAGCAAATAGAGAGATAATGAAATCTGATTCTAAAGAACTATTGCCTTCTCATAAAGAAAATAAAGCTATAAAGCTCGGAAAAATTTCAACAGATTATCTAAGAATGTATATTAGTAGTATATCTTATCTAAGAATGTATATTAGTAGTAAAAAATCTATAGATACTACATTTGGAATACATTCTAAAGATGATGTATTATATATTGGAAAAAAGCCGATACATATTAATGATAATGGTATAATTATTGATGGTGAAACATATTATGGTACTCCTGGTCTTCAGGAGTTGATAACAAAGTTTAATCCTAATAAGGCAATATATATTGAAAATGATCTTAAAAATTATCAAAATATATTAATACAATCAACTGAAAACCCATACAAACCAAAGTCATCCTGGAGTGGAAAATACAGAGAAATAATAGCTCCCATTTGGAGAGATATAAAAGAAAAAAATGGTAAGCGTGAATCAAAAGGAACAGGAATGCAAACTATAATTCTTCCTAGCGATCCTAATGCGTTAATTGAAATGCTTGAATTGCGTATAGCTGAATGGAAAGCAGGTAATACTGGATCAAGAAATGAAGCTGTTGCAATTTTTGATGAATTATTACGACAAGGTGTAATAAATAGTTCACAGTATAAAGCAATATAAAAAAAATATATAGTACATAAAAAATGGTAATTGTTCATAATAAGAGATATAGAATAAAATATGTTATTGAAGGAAGTGGTATATTCGAAAGTATAAGAGATTTATGTTGAAGCAGTTGGCTGCTAGTATATTAGGAAAAATTGCAATAACTGCTGCTAAATCAGCAGGAAAAGAACTTTTTAACATCAGCGAAAGAAGCTGCTAGAAATGCCGCCGTTGAAAAAGGAAAACAAATAATTGATATAGCATCTTCAAAATAGTTTCACAACCAAATACTGCTGCTAATAAAAAAATTGGAGAAATAACTTCAATTTTAATGAATAATGGATCTACAGATCTAATAAATAATCTAAAGATCTAAAAAAAATAATGGAGATGATATAACAACAAATATAAATAAAATAATGATGGGGTCTGCAATAAGATCAGTAAAAAAAAGTATAAAATGAAAATGTCATACGAATAGAAGATCTAGTTAAAAAAGGAATTCGACTTGCGTAATTTTTTATATAATTAGTTTTTTAAGAATTGTCAATCAAAAAAAAATTTTTATTTTGTATATAAAAAAATAAAATGACAACTTCCGAAGTATTAAATTTTACAGAAATGCCAACTGTGGATAATGGAATTGAAAGATTTGAATTCCATGAATATGAGCCAGTGACTCGTACGAATCTAAATAGTGCTGGGGAAATAAGAATCAACGTTGAGCAACAAGATTTTTTCACACTTAACGCTTACAAATAATGGTGTTATGCATCTATTTAGTCAAATATCATACCAATTATCAAACTAAGATATAGAAACAGGTCAAGCAACTACAATGTTAAGAATTCTTAAATACCCAAATGACTTTCAATTAGCGCAAGGATTAAATCAATTGCGGTATAAAGATACTGCAAGAACACCAGTACTTGCCAATAACTCATGGTTTGCATTAAGACAAGCATGCATAATTCAGAAACCAACTAAAAAAGGAACATTTTCATTTTGCGTAACTTTAAGACACATTTTTGGATTCTGTGATGATTACGACAAAGTTATTTATGGATTTAAACATACACTAACTCTTGTAAGAAAAAGTGATGATGACGCAAGTTTTAGGCTTGCTGCTGTAGCTACAGAAAAAGTTAATTATAATATATCATTGTTTATACCACATGTGATACCATCAGATGCAGAAAGGATTAATTTTTGATAAATTTATTGAATCAAAAGTGACACTTCCAGTAAATTTTCGCGCGCATCAGTGTGATACTATATCTGTTCCACAATCTACTACATTTTCTTGGAGATTGAGCGTAAAGACATCTCCTGAAAAAGATATATTATTGTTGGATTTCAAACAAGTAAGGATGGAGACCAAAATGCTAGTGGTTCAATATTTGATCATTGCAACTTGAAAAATATGTACATTATGCTTAATCAGGAAAGATATCCTGCTGTTGATTATAATTTATCATTCCCAAATCAGCAATTTTCAAGAGCTTATAGAGATGCAGCTGTGTTTAATGAAAAATTTTATGGAAGGATATAATTGATCACACACAGCAGTATAACTCCTTCTGACTACAAAGATTTAAACCCACTTTTGTTTTTGATGTTAGTAAACATCAAAAACAAAAGTGTCATCAGAAAGATTAATATCGTCAACAATAGATGTACAAATTAAAGCAACATTTAATACAGCTATTCCAGTAGATACTGAAGCAATAAGGGGTAAACAGATTCTATCTGTTGACCAGCCTCGCACCCCTTCTTCATCTTTTATGCTGGCGCAGATTTATTTTTAATACATTGTTTCCAGTTAAGGATGTTAAATGCTAAACCTTCTTGACTCGATGCATGGGTTTTGCTTGTGTCTCTGTTTTTATGACTAGACAACTCATTCTATTATCTCCTAATAAGGGTACAGCTCTAAAACTCAGTTTTATGGTTCTGAGGCCGGCTGGTAGTCAGGTTTACCGAACTCTGTGGTAGCTCTCAGAGAGGTTGATTCCATAACAGCTGAAAAATATCAAAGTTTAATTCTTTGTCGTGTTGTGTGCCGTGTTGCGCATGAATGGTGTCCTCGTTTGTAATTTTGGTGTGCATTGCCAAGGCCACATTTGGAGCCCTTTGTTATGGCTTAGGGCTTATTAATAGTAATGAGGCAATTGCTTGGGCTATTAAACAGTGTTCTGAGTACTATATATGCTTTGAGTCAATTCTTCAATCTAATTTAAAAACGAATAAAGTACCAAAAACTATAAAACACAAAAAACCATCATCATCACCAAGTTCTCTAAACCTATCATTCACTAATATTGGTGGTCTTCGAAGCAACTTTTCTTCTATTGAGTCTTATCTCTTGCAAAGTTCACCAGACCTACTTGCTCTTTGTGAGACTAATTTGAGTTCAGCAGTCTCATCTTGCAATCTTATTTTAATGGTTATCTTCCTTTCATTCGTAAAGACTCCAATAGTCACATGCTTGGCCTGGGCATTTACATTCGTAAGAATTCACTCATTTATCATGAAACTAGGTTTGAATTCACAGACTATTATTATTATTATTAGGTCTTATTATTATTATTTCATGTGCTTTCGTTTAGCACCACTTCACTCGATCGCCTTTCTCTTTGCTCTATATCGCTCTCCTTCATCTCAAGACAACACTCTTTTTGATGTTATTTCTGATCATATTGATCAAGCCCTCTTTCTTTATCCATCAGCGAATATATAGGTGTTGTCAGTGACTTCAATGCTCACCACTCTGAATAGCTTGGGTCTAGTGTCAGTGATTCTACAGGCATTAAAGCTCACAGCTCTTGCCTTCCTCAATATCTAACTCAAATAGTCAACTTTCCAACTTGTTTTTCAGACAACCCTCATCATTTACCTTCTCTACTCGACTTATGTCTTGTTTCTGATCCTAGTCAGTGCTCATTTTCTCCACATTCACCCTTAGGTGCTTCTGATCACAGTTTGATCACTCTAAAACTAATATCTTATTCTTCTTCATCACCTGAATCCCCCTATTATTGTACCTTTTAGAAACTTACCTTAAAGCTGACTGGGACTCTTTTCCGTGATTTTCTTGATGGCCCTTGGGTAGAAATCTTTCGTCATCCTGTCAATAAATGTGCTTCTTACATATTTTTGTGGATTCAGGCTGGCGTTGAATCTTTTGTTCCTTCTCGACAGATCAAGCCTCACTCTCCGCCATAGTTTTCTTCACACTGCCCTGTTGCGATTGCCAATCGAAACCGTTACTTCCATATTTATCACCAAAACAATTCTTCAGAAAATAGACGTCTGTTTATTACTGCTAAAAACAATTGTAAAAAGGTTTTGTCTAACGCCAAAGCCCGCTATTCTCAAGTCATGAAATCTCGTATCTTATTTGAAAAATTAGGCTCTTGTGACTTCTGGAGAATCTTTAATAGGATTTATATATTTATTTCCACCTCTCTTGTATGGTTCAAACTTTGTCACCTCACCTAAAGACAAAGCCGAATTGTTTGCTAAAAACTTTTCATCAATACCATCTCTTGATTCCACTAGTTTCATTCTACCTGATATTACAAACAAACAGGTTGATCCATTGCTTGACATTTTTATCACTCCAACTTCTGTATCTAAAATGGTTTCCTGCTTATACTCTTCTACAACTTGTGGCCCGGACAACATACCTGTTATTGTCTTGCAGAAGTGTTCTCCAGAACTGTTGTCTATACTCTCAAAACTATTCAACAAGTGCTTATCAGAGTCTTGTTTTCCAGCCTGCTGGAAAGCGGCATCTGTTATCGCTATTTTCAAAAATTCTGGAGAGCAATCTGATTCGTCTAACTACCGTCCCATTAGTTTACTTAATAAGCAAGGTTTTTGAATCTTAATTAACAAACATTTAATTTCTCATCTTGAATCTAACAACTTTCTGACCATCAATATGGATTTCGATCTTCTCGTTCTACAGCTGATTTGCTAACAGTAATAACAGATAGGTTTTATCGTGCATTAGATAAAGGTGGAGAGGTTAAGGCCATCGCTCTTGACTTTTCAAAAGCTTTTGATAAAGTTTGGCATGCTGGTCTTATCCATAAGCTTTCTTCTTATAGTGTATTTGGCAATATCTTTAAGATTATTGAATCCCTCCTTTCCAATCCTAGCATAAAAGTTGTCCTCGATGGACAGCACTCTTCTTTTTATTTTGTATCTTCAGGGGTTCCTCAAGGTTTTATCCTTGGCCCTATACTCTTTTTAATTTACATTAACGATCTTTCAGAAATTCTCACATCTAAGGTGGCATTATTTGCTGATGATACTACCATTTATTCTTGTCGTGATAAGAAACCAACACTCTCTAATTGCTTGGAGGGGGCATTTGAGCTTGAAAAGGATATCACTTCTGCTACAGCATGGGGCTCACAGTGGCTGGTAACTTCAATACAGATAAAACTCAATTTTTTTCAGCTAATCTTTATCGCAATAGTTTAGATCTTCCTATATATATGAACGATGATGTACTCGATGAGTCATCTACTCTTCATCTTCTAGGATTAACTCTTACTTCCAACCTTTCTTGGAAACCATATATCAAATCGGTTGCAAAATTAGCATCTGCTAAGGTTGCATCTCTTTATCGAGCTCGACACTTTTTTACTTCGGATTCTTTTCTCTATCTCTATAAATCTCAAATCCGGCCTTGTATGGATTACTGTTGCTATATCTGGGACGGATTTTCTAATGATGCCCTTTCTTTTGTAGACAAGGTGCAAAAACGCATTGTAAACATAGTTGGACCTGCTCTTGCAGCCAACCTCCAACCATTATTACATCGTCGTAATGTTGCTTCTCTTCCTCTTTTCTACAAATACTATAATGGGCACTGCTCTAAAGAGCTAGCGTCGCTTGTGCCATCTACTAAAATACATTCTCGTGTTACTCGTCATTTAATTAAGTTTCATCATTTTTCTGTGATTGTTCCTAAGTACTCCAAAAACGCTTATTTGTCTAGTTTTTTTCCTCGAACATCAGTTCTTTGGAATTCGCTTCCTTCATCTTGCTTTCCTGATTCATATAATTTGCAATCCTTTAGGTTGTCCGTCAATCGTTGACTGGCCCTACAATCTTCATCTTTTCTCTTCTAGTAACTTCCAACTTTAATTAGTGGTTGCATGCGGCCTTGTTGGAAGCGGAGATGTTTAAAAAAAAAAAAAAAAAAAAAAAAAAAAAAAATTGCAGTTGCAATATCTGATAGATCTGAGAATTTCAATCAGACGGAAATAAAATGAATGCTGTTTATTACATTTTTTTGAAAATTGATTAAATTTTTTCTTTATATAATAAACGAATATGAGTTTTATTATATTAAGAAAAATTCATTTTATGAATTTAAATTTTATTGGGTTTTGGTACAAGTTGTACAAAAACCCAATAAAATTTAAATTAAAAAATCATCTGTTAAAAATGTGATAAAACAGTTTAAACCTAAAGGAATAGAAGGTTATGATGCTTTATCATTCAAAAATGCTGCTAAAAATAGCGCTGTTAAACTGCTAAAAGAAAAGAAAAATTCAAAACTTTATATAATTCTCTATTGTGAAATGGAGCGTACTTCTATTCTAACAGGAGAAACTATAATCACAACTGGTGTATTTAGAAAATTTTAGAATCATTATCATTATATCAACAGTCTGGGTCAGGTTGGAGATTTGTTTCTGTTGAAAATATAGAAATAAATATTATTGAGTATAATCCTATTAAAGCTAAATCATAGATTCCGCTTGATAAAAATTTAGCAACTAAAATGGCGATAATTAATATAAAGAATGAAGATAATCAATGTTTTAAGTGGTGTATTGCAAGAGCATTAAATCATAAAGATAATCATCCTGAAAGATTAGATAATGATCTTAAAAATCGAGCAGAAAAAATAAACTGAGAAAAAATAGAATTTCCAGTATCATTAATCCAAATCACACAATTTGAGAATAATAATACAGATATCAGTGTCAACGTGAAAACTCAGATATTCATATTTTGCGTGCGTCAAAGAATAACAATCGTAAATATTCAATAGATTTACTATTAATCTCAAATGCTGAAACTAATCACTATTGTTTAATAAAAAGTTTAAGCAGATCACTATCTTCACAATCATCTAAGAATAAATGTACTATGCACTATTGTAGAATTTGCTTATTAGGATTTAATGCTGAAGAATCATTATCTAATCATAAACCTTATTGTGAAACACATGATTCAGCACGCATTGAACTTCCACCACTAAATTCAACAATGTTTATTTAATACTTGTGAACCAAATCCAAATGATTCCTATACTAAGCAATTTCAAAAACATATTCCAAATTCATTCTGTTATTATATTAAATGTTTTGACGAAAGTATTTATTAAAGCAGTCCAGTCACACTTACTGCTAGTAATGAAACGGATGATGCTGCACAAATTTTTGTTGACAGCTAAGAAGAAGATATTAAGAAAATTTATAACATGATTAAATTTCCAAAAAAAGATGATTTACTCCTGAAAACAAACATGATTTTAATGCAGCAACAGAATGTCACATTTGTGGAAAAGATCTTGAAAATGATAAAGTACGTGACGATTGTCATATTACTGGAAAATATAGAGGTGCTACTCATCAAAATTGTAATTTAAATTGTGAAATTCCAAAATTCTTTTCAGTACTAATTCATAATTTATCTAGTTATGGTTCTCACTTATTTATAAAGAAATTATAAGGAGGAAAATTGAGTTGTATACCAAGCAATGAAGAAAAGCATATTAGCTTTTGTAGAGAAATTAAAGTTGATGAGTTTATTAAAGATGGAAAGAATATTGAAACTAAACATGAACTTCGTTTCTTAGATAGTTATGCCTTCTAGTTAAGATGCTTTATCAAAGAATTTAGCAAAAGACCAGTGCAAAAATATAGGAAAATTATATTCACGTAAAAAATTAGATTTGTTACTAAGAAAGATTGTATACCCATATGAATGGGTTGTTTCTATTAATAGATTTAATGAGACACAATTACCACCAAAAGAATCATTCTTTTCAAAATTAAACGATGAAGATATAAGTGATGATGGTTACTCACATGCACAAATTGTATGGAATGAGTTTAATTGCAAAACATTTAAAGATTATTATGATTTGTACAATGTTTCATGCTGATGTCTTTGAAAATTTTAGAGATGTTTGCATGAACTGTTATAAATTAGATCCCGCCTGGTACTACACATCATCAGGATTTGCAAGGGATGCGCCACTAAAGAAAAGCGAAATAAAATTAGAATTTCTGAGAGATTTCGATATAATACTAATGATTAAGTAAGGTATAAGCGGTAGAATTAGTATGATATCAAATAGATTAGGAACTTCTAATAATAAGTACATGGGTGATGAGTATGATCAAAGCAAACCATCAACATTCATCCAATATCTAGATGCTAACAATTTATATGAGTGGGCAATGAGTAAACCACTTCCAACACATGGTTTTAAATGGATGGATGAAGATGAGTTAAGAAACTGGAAATCAAGTCCATATATACTGGAAGTTGATTTAGATTACCTTGAATATCCACATGATGAACATAATGATTATCCACTTGCACCTGAAAGGATAACTATTGATAAAGTTGAAAAATTAGTACTTAACTTGAATAATAAGAAAAATTATATAGTGGATTATGAAAACTTTAAATTGTATGAAAGATTAGGATAGAGGAATAAAATTTGAAGAAAGATCATAGCTAAATGAATACATTGAACTAAATACAAATCTTAGAACTAAAGCAACTAGTGATTTTGAAAAAGACTTTTTTAAACTCATGAACAATTCAGTATTTGGAAAAACAATGGAGAATATTGAAAACAAAGTTGATATTAGATTAGTAACAGAAAGAAATGAAGTTATTAAATTAATATCAAAACCTAACTTTGAAAGTAGAACAATGTTTAATAAAAACTTAATAGCAATACATACGAAAAGAACAAAATTAAAATATGCTTAACCAATTTACTTAGGAATGTGTATATTAGATTTGAGCATAACTCTAATGTACGAGTTTCATTATGATTACATAAAGAAAAAATATGCTGATCGAACAAAACTATTCACAGATGCAGATTCATTAGCATACGAAATTAAAAAAGAAGACTTTTACGCAGATATTTCTAAAGATATTGAAAGCAAATTTGAAACAAGTGAATTTGACCCAAAACACCCAGCAATTAATAATGTAGGTTTTAAAGTTGGTGTTAATAAGAAAGTAATAGGAATGTTTAAAGATGAGTCTGGAGGAGCACAAATCGGAGAATTTGTTGGACTCAGATCAAAGTTGTATTCTTACAAAGTACATGGAAAAGATAACAAAAAATGTAAAGGAGTAAAGAAAAATGTTGTTAAAAAATATATAACACATGAAGATTATAAAGATTGTTTATTAAATAAAAATATTCATATTAGGAAAATGAATGTAATAAGTTCCCGTTCACATGAAGTTTACACAGAAGAGATCAATAAAATAGTATTAAGACGATAAAAGATTTATTTTAGAAGATGACATACACACATTAGCATATGGACACTACAAACTAAAAGAAGTAAATAATTTATAGATCAAATAGGTCAAAGAGCCCAAGTTATTTTTTAAAAGAAAAAAATAATTTATAAGTAAAAATGGAAAAAATTAAGTTTTGACTCATATGGACAACCACCACCAGTTGAAGTTGTTAATTATTTAAAAAGTCCTGTTTATTAAAATAGTGATAGAGTTCAATTTGGAAATACCTCATTCTGTGGACACTTGTGTTTATTTGTTTTAAAAAAACTAGATGAAGGATATGATTTTCAGAATATTATTAATAATTTATGGTAATTTTTTTTTTTTAAATCTATTTAAAAAAATTTTCTATATATAAAATGCTTTTTGATAAATTCGGACGCGACACTACTTCAGCTGTAGCTGTAGATGGTTTAACAATATCTCAAGCAACTAACTTGTTCATTAGGAGAGATGGATAAAATAATGCAGCTAGTAATAATAATATGAATTCTAATAAATCAATAAATGTAGCAGAACCTACTAACTCACATGATGCTACAACAAAAAATTATTTTGATAATAAAACATTTAATCTTAACGAATTAGGAATAACACCAAATTCAAGTTTAACATGCTTTGGAGTAAAACAACAGAATATTCCACCAAATACAGGTGCTGATGTAACAACAATTTTTTTCAACCTTCTGGTCCTGGTATTTTCAGAAAACTATGGTTAGCATTCCAAGGATTAGATCCTAATCATAATATTCCAGGTAATGTGTTTCTTAGAATATATGCAGATTATACACTTTGCATAGGAGATTATTCTACTTTTATAGATAGTGTTGGAATAAATGATATTGGTTTAGCTGTGATTTTTTATTATCACCACTTGACCCACTTTTTTTTTTCTTTTGTTTTTTTTGTATTTCACCTCCCCAAGGCCAAGAAGGCCACTACAGATGAGGAGGCTACTTTTAAAACCCTCTCCCAACTCTATAACTCCAAAACACGAACCTTGACGAACAAGGCCGCTACGCAGAGAAACAAGTTGAGCGCGGTACTACCAGGGACGTGGTGGAATTCGAACTCGGAACCTCTCGCTTATGAAGCGAGCGCTCTAACACTACACCACTACCGCATATTGATCACTCATTTTATGCAAACTCTTTACAAGGCTGTAATGTACATACGGCTAATGGATTAGGAGGATGCTTTACACTAGATTTACCATTTTCTACTAGTCTAGTAATTCAATTATACAATAAAACTAGTAATTCACAAACATATTGGTTACAACCTTTTATTACAAGAACTACATCAATACCTCAATCATTGTCATCTATAAATTATACTCAGAAACATTTAGATATACAAACACAACTTATGGTAAAGAATATATATTATTAGACACTACAGGCAATGCTGGTTATGGTGCTTATTTAAAATATATTAGAATTCTTATTATTGGCGGATCTAGAAATTGGTGGGAATCTAGAGTACGCATGTATGATGCATACAATTCTCCAGTAAATATTAACTCTGTTATACAACCTTGAACACCATATAACGAAAATAATTATACATTATTTCCTGGATTTGATGTGAATAGTGTATGTATATACTGCTTATCTGGTTTATAAGACTTTTATCTTTCTTCGTGGAGCTATAGCTTAGCTTTCGTTTATGCTTAGATTTCAGTTATGAAATGAATGGATTTTATAACTTAAAAAAATTTAAAATTACAAAATCTTTTTATAAAAAAATTATTTTATAAAAATAAAAATTTTTTTGGCTCATAAATTATCGTTATGATGTAACCATAATATATTTATATATTATGGTTATTTTACTATCATTATTTTATCTTTTTATTTTTTATTTCAGCTCAGAAATTATGGTTGAAGTTATAGCTTTCAAAAAATTATGGTTATGATAATGGTTGAAATATGATATGAGATTATAGATGGGTTTATGGTTGAAATGAGTTAAAAGTTATGGATAGTATGATGGTTGAAATAAGGTAATAAATTATGAATGAAGTTATAGCTTAAATATGATATGAAATTATGGTTAGATTTATGGTTAAAATAATTTTGGCCTAAAACCGTTGTTCATAATACTACCATAAAATTCTAATTGAAAAAATGGAAAAATGTGGTATAAAAAACAAAATTATTAAGTGGTTCACCAGTTATTTGAAGAATAGGCAACAATGTGTCATAGTCGACGATATTTCTAATTCAAAGCTCTTAAAAACAAAATGTGGTGTTCCACAGAGATCAATTCTTGCCCTCTTGTTATTCCTTATATGCATTAATGACCTTCCTAAAGCCTCTACGCATCTTGATTGCATAATATTTGCAAATCAAAAAATTCATCTTCTTTTATCGATGATTCTTCCCTCTCTAAGTATCGATTTCAACAATATTAAAGAAAACCCAAACAATTAAATTTCTTGGAGTGGTTATAGACAACAATGTTGCAGTGACAGCCCACATAAAGGCCATCAACACTCAAATATCTAAAAATCTTGGTTTACTTTTCAAAGCTATACCATTTTTATCACAAAAAAAGTTGAAAACTCTTTACTTTTCGTTTATACAAAGTCATCTTACATACGCTAACATTGCTTGGGAAAGCACACACAATACAAAATTAATGTCTCTTTATCGACGGCAGAAACATTCTTCTAGAATAATATATCATAATGACAAACATACACATGCTAAACCTCTATTAAAAGAAATGAAAGCGCTAAACATTTATCAAATTAATATCTATGCTAATATACCATTTGTGCTAAAATACAAAATGGGATTAGTTCCTTCACGATTTACATAAAACTTCTTTCATTCAATTACCAAGAAGTTACACAAGAGCAACTGGTAACTTTATCGTACCCCGAAAAAGAAAAAAAAAATTCACAATTTTCTATCTCTTATTGCGGCCCCTATTTATATAACAAATTAATTCCGAAATTCACCTTAATTACTCTTCCTGATAATACATATTTTTTTAAATCAAAACTTAAAAGTCTTGTTCTTAACATAGATAATTACATAGAATTGTTCTGGTTCACATGATAAATAAAAATTCGAACTAAAACAATCTACAATGAGAGAAAAGTCGAATTTATATATATATTTAAAAAACATAAAAAAATAAAAAATATACTCACAAATCACAATACACTCAGAAAAAACAAAACAAAATTTTATCACAATATTTAAAATATTTGTGCATAAGAATCACAATGTTTATACGCAAGATACAGCGTATTACCCCAAGGTTCTCGATGATAAGGCTTATTCAGTCTTCTACGAATTCCCTATAACAATATAATCCATCTTAACAAGTCTTTCAAAATATATTCAACTAATGCTTCCTAAATTAAAAACTGATTTTTTTTTTTTATTATTATTTTTTTTTTTTTAACTGAGTGTTTTTTTTTCTGATTTTTTGTTAGATATAATTTAGCAGTATTTGGTTAAAAATAATATTTTGTAACGGTATATTTTGCTTATATTATGGTGTGAAAAAAATTGTAACTAATACGTAGTTATGAAAATATATATAAAATAAAAATATAAAATATAAAATAAATTTGCCTTAAATCCCGTTTAAATCACGATTCAAAAAGCAAATGTTTAACTTACGATAACATCACAGTGCGCAACGATTTTTTAAAAATGTCACGTCTTCGTAGTATAAATTACACTAGAAAAAAAATTACTGTTTAAAAAAAAACTATCCCACAAAAATGCCAAATGACCTTAAAAATAAAAAATTATCTGAAACTGCAAAAGTTCTCAATGCCAAACGAAAGGGATTTAATTCATCAAGCCAAAACCATCAAAAGAAGAATTTTAATATCAAAATAGCTTTGCGGAAGAAAAAAACTGAAGTTGATTCAAAAGTAAGAAAACATTATTTTTGAAGTATTTCACAAATAAAAACATGTACAAATTGTAGTACATTTTAAATTGTAATTTTATTGATTAAGGTAAGCAAATGCTACGATCCTCAGGTAGAAGGTATAACCCGTTTTACAGCATGATTACTAAAATTATAATTTTTTTAGAATAAGAATACTTTTCCAAGCTTAACAATGTTATTTATAATTATTTGCTAATTATCTTTTGACTATTTTATGTGTATAATTTATAAGATTTTTAAATTTATTTCTTGCATATATGTTAACAGCGGTATGATAATTTATTTTCCTCTTAAGTAAATAATAATATTTATTCGTTGATGTTGGTGGATGTTTCAAAATGTGTAGGATGTTTATAACTAAAACCATGCGCTTTTTGTAGTTTTATTTACAAAACTATAACTTAATAATCCTTGTTTGACAAATGTTTCGTAAAAAGATTTTACAGGAGTATTATTTTACTGGCACGAGAGATTTTCTTTTAAATTATTTATTAATATTTTAATTTTTTTTTCTTTTTGATTTTTATTATAATTGTTTTTATTCTTAGGTACTTGTTAAACAAAGCGTGATTTTTTTCAACGTTTGACTATAATATTTACAATGTTTCTCTATAATATTTAGAATGGTTCTTTATAATAATATTTATAATATAAGCAGGGCCGGCGCCAGAGTATATGGCGCCCTAGGCGAATCTGACACACTGCGCCCTCCACCCCCCTCCTTTAACTTACTTTCACATTTGTATTTACATTCAGATGAATATATGCATAATCATAAATGAACGCTTTTGTTTTTGCAAATGTCGAAACAAGTTCCGTCAGTTCAATGTTTTTAGAATATCATGTTCACTTGACTAAGTAGCTAATCCAGCAAGCCTTTCTTGCTGCATAGACGTTCTCAAAAATATTTTTATCAGTCTGGGTTTTGAGAAGCTTTACATTATATAAAATAAAATTTAACGCCATTTTTTGTTTGTTTTGTTTTGTAACGCGTATGTTTTTCTAAGTAAATACAAACTAGTATAAAAAACATCATTTATTTATTATCAATAGAAACAAAAATTGGTAATAGGATTAATTTTCATCGTTTAAAAAAGATCAGAATATGAAACAACACGCGGCAGACAGTACAACAATAAAAACTAGACAACTGAAGTTTCAAACCTGACGTTCAATAGACGTGCAAATAAGTTCAAGAGAAGTATTGGTTTCTTAATCTAAAAACCAAATAAATCTAAAAGATTTATTTGCTTTATACAAACCGACGCACAGTAAACTGTCTAGCTGGACAAAACATTTTTTCATATAATTCGATTGTTATGGTCATGAATCGTTAAAATAATTAATACTTTATTGTTTTATTGAACATTTAGGGTTTAATAACTTGGTAGTATTTATCATTACAAAAATGAAGTACAAAATAAAGAAATTTTTTAAAAAGATTTACTATTGTTTAAGGACAATTAAACTCAAAACCTCTAATGACAAATAACACTACTCTTTGCAGAGAGTTCTCTAAAGCAATTAATAACAAGGTCAGATGTTATTAAGAGCATATTTAACAAATCCATAGTTGTAGGAACACCTCGGTCTAGACAAGGCAAGTTACAAATTATTTGAATTCTTTTATTTTAAACGAGCATGATTTTATCAGCGTATTATGTCCAAACAAGAGCTTTAAATGTTATAATTTTTTTTTGCTTCAGGTTTTTTTTAATATTTAAAGAAACTTTTCTTTTTTATATATAATTTTCAAAACTTTTTTACTACCCGTTATAGTGAATCTAAAGAACACCATTTTGGAGTCATTAGATCACTTTCAATCATCGGCGTTAACATGAGCTTAGTTAAATTCTTGTGAAAAAGTGCCTTAACCCACTATAGATCCTAGTTCTAATCTGTTCTGACGTATATTAACTATATGTAGTTATCAATATACAATATCTCTATTAATTTTCACAAAAAAAGAATTCCGACCAACAAAGACCTATAAGAAAAATTGCCAATAAACAGAACAGATCATATAATTGAACTATGATATTCATTTGACTTAAAAAACGTATTTATTTAAATCTTATTCAAATTTGGAGAGAATTTTAAGAAAAATTAAGAAGATTTTTTTTTAAAAAAAAGAATCTTTGGTCTGGGTTTTTTGCTACAAACATTTATATTTTATGATACCACAAAATTTATATTTCTAATTTTTTTCGTCTTTTCATAATTTGCAGACCTGATCATTTAACGGATATGTCGTAGTCAACAAAATATCATATAGACGCTATAATATTCTAAAATTGCCTTAACTTCACCGAGACGCGAGTGTTTTCTTGTATGGTTTTCTTTGAATTTTCTATGATCTTTATTTCGCGCTTCTTGATTCGTAATTATCATAATTTAAAGTTAACCAATCACATTCCACTTCTATGGTGGCCCATCGTTGCCATAAGAAAAAAAAAATTCCAAAAAATTCTACGTGGTCCATCGTTGCCGTTGCCATTTGGTTGTATTTGTTTACAAATGCCGTAAAAAAAATGGCGACTAATATACGGAAACATTGTTTGGTCAAAATACATACATGTAATGGAAAGCTTAGAATGCTACGTAAAATAAAATCTTTCAAGAAAAAAAATTTTAGACTTTATAAACGTTAACTTTCCACAATATGCATGGAGCAAAAGAATTTTTGATAGGCATCTCCGATATTTAAAAATTGATTCCATTGAAAATAGAATTACAAGGCGCTGGTACACCACTTGGATATTGTGCTATGCATCAAAAATTAGGATGGTTTCACAATTTAGGTGTGCTAAGGGCTTTTGTTTATGCTGGCTAAAAAATGCTGGCATAAAATGCTGGCATAAAGGCTGTTTTTCAAGCAACTATGTTCACAGAAGATTAAGCACCACTTGAAAACAGCACAAAATATAAAAAAATAAGAAAGCCAAGGTTAACTATATATTAGAAAGTTCAAATGTATAGAGATAATAATATCAGAAATTCTTTCGACAGTATATTTGATAAAAGATTAACTAATTGCATTAATAATAGTACTATTTTAGTATTCTGTATTAACATGGAGATAAAAAAATAAAAGATAAAATGAACGCGTTTGGAGACTTCAATTGCATTTCACTAACTTATTTCTAATAAAGTTTTTTTTTAGCAAGAAGAAATAAAACCATAGTAACAAACCAAATAACGTGGAAATAAATGTTTATTATTTAGGTAATTTTGAGTTGAACCAATAACTTTATCGAGAAATCAAAAAAATTAGCGTTACATAATACAGTATATAATGCGTTATGTAAACTTTGTTGCATTCAATATATAATTCAATATATAACTTCACTATTGTCTACTAAAGTTTTTCCATTTAAAGTAAAATGTAATTTCTACAGGTAATAAGTCCCTTAAAAAATAAGCAAGAACAAAAATACATAAACAACCAATAAAATTGTATTTTTAGCTATCAACACATTTTTAAGTCTAAAAAAATTGAAATCTTTATTTGAGCCATGATTGTGTTACATTATTCTTTTATTGCAGAAAAACTATAAACAAAATCTTTTGTTAAATTTTCAGATGCTTCTGCAGCCTCTTCATTTTTTTGGCAGAAGCAAGCATACCTATAAGACAAAAAACTTTAAAAAATTATACTGAGCCTATTTCTTGATGAGAGTTTAAAATTTATTGTTATTTAAAATAAAATACAAGATTTAGTTATTTAATTTATTTCTAAATAACAACTAGTTATAGTTTATAACTTGTAATAATTTATTTAATTTATTTAATTTATTAGTGAAATTAATTACGTTATTCTTTTTAATGATAACTATAACTATTCAATTGGAAACTATAATGTTTCATAAACCACTCAGTGTTTAAAAAAAGTACTAGTTACAATAAAAAATAAAATTCATTTAATTTCTAGTAAACAAAAAAAAATGCCTATAAATATTATATGAAGGTTCATAATAACCTTGGTCTTTTAATCATTTTAAATGCATCATTTAATACTTTTCCAGACATTTATGAAACTCCTTTAACCATTTTTCAATCTAAAATGTAACACAATAATAAAATTACATATTTTTTAGTTTAATATTAAATTTTAATATGTATTATAATAAAACTTGGCTAAAATTATAAAACTAAAATATTACCTGGTTTGAAGTTAAAGGGCCATAATCGATGTTACCTGTTCACTGCAAGTATCTGCAATGTCAAATACTGAAATCCACTATTTTGATAAACAATTCATTATTTTTTGACCATTAGGAGAATGAACCCAATTTGAATCTTCTGATATATAGTCGTCCTTGGCTTTCTTTTGGTTTAAAGCAAGTTTTCTGTTTTTAAGTGCTTGATCTTCTGCGAACACAGCTGGATGGACAACAGCGCTTGGTACTTGTAAATTATAAAACCTTTCTTATTTTTAATGCATAGCGCGATATCCAAGCAGATTGCACCAGGAATTTTTTTTTTCTTATGGCAACGATGGGCCACCATACACTTCTAACAAAAATTATCCAATGATATTGTTTCAAAACGTCAAAAGCAATTGAAGCATTGCAAATAAAAGATGGAAGTTTAAAAAAATCATAAACAGTATTTAGACTTAGTTTATTGTTATTTTTATGTTGTGTTATTTGAACGACTAATGATAAATTTCTAGATTAGATTGAATTAATAAATGTTTAAATAAGAATTGGTAGTATTTTTGTCAGCTTTACAAAAAGGTATTTTATATCTCTATATTTAGAAAAGAGCAACTTGTTTTTAAATCCAGCAAAAATACTACAACACAAAGTAAAATCCTGTAGAGATATAAGTTCCTTGCCGAGAAAACGTTCTTTAAGAACTTAACAACTATATAGCTAAACGGGGGAAGCAAAAGATAAAGTTCAACCAAGTAGTAGAGTCAAAAACTTTGATGTTTATACCTAGAATAGAGGTATTCAAAAAACGATTAGGGGAAAGGCGTCTATGATGGCATAGGTTTTGTAAAAAATTGATTCGATCTACATGGCTATACTGACTTTACATTATTTTTAGTGAAAATACGTCCCTTGTGCACAAATATTTTTTTTATAATCAACAAAAATTTTGGGATGTGCTGTTGTAGTTTTATTCCCTTCGTGTATTTAAGATTGTAATTTTATTATTAACTGAGCAGAAAGGGAAGTTTCATACATTTTATATCCAAGTTTTTTGCATTTAATGGAATACTTACTTTAATTTTATATTTTGAACAAGACAGACACAGCTTGTTTTAATGAAAGCGATGACTTCTTCCCATAATGGCATATTGACGAGTTGGGTGTGTTGCAATATTGATGAGTTGGGAAAACCTTTTTTTTATAAGAAAAACTTATTTGTAAGTAAAGTAAAAAAAAGCGATGCTCCAAAAGTATTTTTTTGGTCCAAAATATACATAAAACGCAATATATCCTCTGCGCATGCGCGAAACTTTACAATGCTGCTGTGTATCATGAAATAGTAAATTAGGATGGTTCCGAGTAATTTCTGGCTTTTTGGAGGGAAGACTCTTAGGTTAATTGAAATTATCAAGTTACCTTTGATCCTAACTGCCCCATCCTCCCCTATGCCATCATAAGAGCAGTGGTTGCCTATGATGGCATACTTGTGCTTTATTTTAAAATAGGAATAACTTGTAAAAAAAAAAACTGATGAAAACTCCGAGGGTTATTATTGTTCTACATGTAACAAGAAATGTATCCATATCAAAACTTTTATTATTGGTCTTCAGGATACTGAATAATAAAGCTTCAAAGTTAAGTATGCCATCATAGGCGTCTTTTCCCTACTTTACGTAAATCGTGATTTTTGTTGTGATTACTACTTGATAGTTGTAACAGTTGTTAAAACTTATCCAGTCAACTTTTAAGAGTCTTTCGTCTAAGAGTCTAATTCATTTTGATTACAGCATACAAAGGTTACAAATTTCATTTCAAAATTTTCCTTTTTCATCGCAAAGGCGCCATTTTGACTTGCCGCTGGAATAATTATACAACAAAGACTGTACTACGATTTTCGGCTTCATTTTCTCACCATTCTATTATAACTCCTTGGTACAACAAATATAAATCTACATGCAAAGCTCTAGTTTCAAAACAAAGTTTTTCAAATTCGACGCAATCAATATAATATCATGACCAGAAGATAGCATTAGAACTTTAAATAGTTTAATTAATTTGACGTCTTATCCTGTAATATCCGCTCATTTCAAAAAATCTGTAATATCCGTTCATTTCAAAAAATCTGTAATATCCGCTCATTTCAAAAAATCTGTAATATCCGTTCATTTCAAAAAATCTGTAATATCCGCTCATTTCAAAAAATCTGTAATATCCGTTCATTTCAAAAAATCTGTAATATCCGCTCATTTCAAAAAATCTGTGAGCTATGTTGCTATCATTTGTATTGCATAACAAGGCTTTGGTTTGTCTACAATAAATCCTATTTATTTTTTAAACTTTTCCTTGGTATCTTTTGAACGTTGTTTTAATCTAAATTGATCCACATCGCTTCTAGCTTGCCACTTTTTATGTTCAAACCGTAGCTAATGTGTAGTAATCATTCAAAGGTACGGATCCGAGCATGAAAGGTAGACAAATTAAAGCCGAAATTTTTTTTTAACAATGCGTTAAAAAAAAATTGCAATGAATAAAGCCTGAGATCATAAAACAAGAGTTTTATGATCTCAGGCTTTAATCATTGCAATTTTTTGCAAAGCTTTGACATAAGTATAAACATAAAAATGTTTGGAATTTGCTCTATGTCTGGAAGTTACCTCGACCGCCAAAAAATGCTGGATCCTAGCCAAACTTCTTCAATAATTTAATATGTTTTTGGTCTAAAGCATTAAAAGGTAATCCCACCAATAAAATCAAAAGAGTTTTTTTTTATTTTTATAATATATCTTTTTATTATCTTAACGAAACTACATTTGTTAATAGATTTCACTTTTTTACAAAAAAAAAAAAAAAAAAAAAAAAAAATGTTATGATGCTTTTAAGATATCAACCATATAACTTCTCTTTCTTTTTCTCGCATAGCGTCTCTGTATATAATAATAATTTATTCCGATATGTGTCTTCGTGTGTGAGAGTGTGTCTTATACACACACGCATACACATGCGTGTGTGTATATGAAGTACTTTTGAATGTATAAAAAGTTATTGATATGATTTTTAGAACTGTTTAGAAGTTTTCAAAAAGACAGCAAAACAGGTACTCATCATTCAAGTTTTAGTTTATATATAATTTAATCAGGTACCACCTGACAGGTGGTGCTGAAACCTAAAATACTGCGTCTCTGGCTCTTTAGTGTTCTATAGATCTAAAAAGCAAAGGTCCAAAAAGTGAAATGGAAGTATAAAACACTTTTTAAAATAACACTTATTAAAACTAAGATCATAAAGATTATAAGAGAATAAAAATAAATAAGAAAGTAACTTTCATAATGTTGCAGTTATAAATTTTTTTATTTCCATTTTCTGTAATTCAGTGATCAAAATAAAAACAAATACAATAAATCTATTTATAATTATAAAATTAGAATTTATTTATAAATAAATTAAAATATAGAATAAATCTATTTGAAGTAATAAACTTGAATTTATAGTTATAAAATTAGAATTATTTTATGTAGCGGAAGTCTGATATGTTTATGGGAATTATTGATATACACATTTGATCGTTACATCAGAATATTAGGATATTCTATAATAAAGGAAGCCATTATGAGACTGATAAACAGTTAAATCGTTTTGTGGCGTCACCAAAACTCTATGCTATTGTACTTTTGATTA
The DNA here is from genome assembly GCF_038396675.1 of Hydra vulgaris. Lineage (NCBI taxonomy): Eukaryota > Metazoa > Cnidaria > Hydrozoa > Anthoathecata > Hydridae > Hydra > Hydra vulgaris. The sequence goes on along the minus strand of NC_088930.1, from coordinate 5,754,771 downwards.
TTTTTAAAACCATTAGCACGCCTATATATTAGCACTCTAAAATTGAATTTAGAAATAAAAATTCTGAAACACAAAATTAAAGGAAAAAAATCAATTATTAAAATCTACTTTTTCACTTGTTTTGTAAATTATGCAAACTTAAGTATAATAAGGTGATATTAATTGCAATAATATTTAACTAATTGAAATCTTTATTTAGTTACAGAAAAATTTAGATTTAAAAGGGATTAGATCTACTAAAGGCGGAACATTGGGGCTCTAAATATGAGCAGACTTAAACGGCACTGACAATCCATAGCTTCTATAAGTAGTGGGCACATTGATTACCGAGGCAGTATCTTTTACTCGTTCATTTTTGTTTTATTATAAACGAAGTTACAATTTAATTAATGAAATTAATTTAAGTAAAAGAAAGAATAATTTTTGTCATTAAAAGTGATTTTTTTAAAATAGTAAACTAATTCAAATAATAAAGAGTTATTTTAATATTTAAAAAAAATTTTTTATTGGATTTCTTTATGAAATTACAACCAATGTACTGTAAATTTATATGTGTTGGGTTATAAAAATTTATTTTATTTGAGTTGCTTACAGTTTGTATAAGGCATTTTAACCGATATCTCAACTATAAAGCGAGGCCTATTGAATAGAAATCAAAGTATAAGACTGTTAGATTTCACATAAACTGGTAATGATGATATGTAAACAAATTTTCGTACGTTCCGAGTTGTTGACACAATTTACGCTTTACCCGTATCCATAACTTTCGATGTGTGTTTTGAATAAAGTGTCGACAAAACGTCTTCCAAGTGAAAAGAAATGACTTCCGAGTGAAAAGAAATGAGTTCCAGGTGAAAAGAAATAACTTCCAGGTGAAAAAAAATGAGTTCCAGGCGAAAGAAAAGATTTTAGAGAGTTTTTATAGTTCCACCTAGAACTTTTCGCCAAAAAACTTTTTCGCGACTTCTTTCCACTAAACACCTATTGACCTGAACGCCACTGCCCACGATAGTATTTTTGGTTAAAAAAATTTTCAATTTTTTTTTAATTCAAGTATTGGTGTCTTTGATTTCTTTTTTAACTAAAGTTTATTCCTTAAAAAATAAGAAAATGTCAGAAGACTTAAAAAAAAACTGTAAACTGTATGAGTCAGCAAAGTATGAAGATGAGAGAGAATTTTAAAGCATTGATGTGCAAAAAAAAACTAGATGAATAAAAGTTTTTAATGCATGAAGAGACATAGACAATAAAAGGATGCGACTTTGCTGATTTATGAGTCACGCGATATTGAGTTTTGGTTAATGGAACAAGAGATGATAGCTCGTTTAAGTAGCTACCGTGATAGTATTTATAGAAAATAAGTAAGATTTATGAGATAGTAAGATATAAGATATAATAATAATAAAATAATGAATAAAAAATGATAATAAGAGTGTTGTCATTCATCAATACAAGAATATCAACAATATTGCAGTAAAAATAACTTAGTTTTGTAAAGGTCATTACATTGCAAGGGTTATTGCATTGCAAGGGCCATTGCAGGCTCCAAGCTTTTACAAAAGGTAGGGTCAGATTCAATACTGACTTCTTGTTCTTAGCAATCAAAAGGTGATGACTTTTTGTCATAACTGGAGTATCAGTTAGGCCCTCAGCAAATAGAGTCACTTATGATTATAGTTGTCTTGAGAAACAATACAGAATGGAATCTTGTGATGAACAAACCACAGTAGTTACTAATTTCGAAAGAGAGTGTTAGTCTTCAAAAATGACTTTAATACTGCGATTAGAAAGAAATGGTTTGATAATTTTAAATACCTTCCCAGCTACACTATATAAAAGCGAGCTTATGGAGAAAACCAGTATGTCAGAATATATCTTGAGCAGAACATCTTGGGCAGATGTTAAATGCATCCGGCTACTGTCTTGTAGAAGGCCTCCTAGGCAAAGACTTAAGGGGTAAACAGATTCTATCTGTTTACCAGCCTCGCACCCCTTCTTCATCTTTTAGGCTGGCGCAGATTTATTTTTAATACATTGTTTCCAGTTTAGGATGTTGAATGCTAGATCTTCTTGACTCAATTCATGGGTTTTGCTTGTGTCTCCGTTTTTATGACTAGTCAACTCATTCTATTATCTCCTAATGAGGGTACAGCTCTAAAACTCAGGTTTATGGTTCTGAGGCCGGCTGGTAGTCAGGTTTACCGAACTCTGTGGTAGCTCTCAGAGAGGCTGATTCCATAGCATATCAAAGTATTAAGAATGCCGTGTTGCGCATGGATGGTGACCTTGTTTGTACTTTTGGTGTGCATTGCCAAGGCCACATTTGGAGTCCTTTGTTATGGCTTAGGGCTTATTAATAGTAATGAGGCAATTGCTTCGTAATGGCCCTTGGGTAGAAATCTTTTGTCTTCCTGTCGACAAATGCGCATCATACATAACTTCGTAGATTCAGGCTGGCATGGAATCTTTTGTTCCCTCTCGACAATTCCAGGTCAAGCCTCACTCTCCTCCATGGTTTCCCTCACACTGTGCTGCTGCGTTTGCTAATCGAAACAGTTACTTCCATATTTATCAGCAAAACAGTTCTCCAGAAAACAGACGTCTGTGTATTACTGCTTGAAACAATTGTAAAAAGGTTTTGTCTAACGCCAAAGCCCGTTATTCTCAGGTCATGAAATCTCGTATCTCATCTCAAAAATTAGGCACTCGTGACTTCTGGAGAATTTTTAATAGTATTAATATAAAGGGCAAATCTTGAATTCCACCTCTCTTGTATGGTTCAGACTTTGTCACCTCACCTAAAGACAAAGCTGAGTTGTTTGCTAAAATTTTTTCATCAATATCATCTCTTGATTCCACTAGTTGTGTTCTACCTGATATTGCCAACAAACAGGTTGATCCATTGCTTGACATTTGTATCACTCCAGCTTCTGTATATAAAGTGATTTACTGCTTAGACTTTTCTACAGCTTGTGGCCCGGACAACATACCTGTTATTATCTTGCAGAAGTGTTCTCCGGAGCTGTCGTCTATACTCTCAAAACTATTCAACAAGTGCTTATCAGAGTCTTGTTTCCAACCTGCTTTTAAGCGGCATCTGTTATCCCTATTTTGAAAAATTCTGGAGAGCGATCTGATTTGTCTAACTACCGTCTCATTAGTCTTCTTCCTACCATAAGCAAGGATTTTGAATCTTAATTAACAAACATTTAATTTCTCATCTTGAATCTAACAACTTTCTGACCATCAATATGGATTTCGATCTTCTCATTCTACAGCTGATTTGCTAACAGTAATAACAGATAGGTTTTATCGTGCATTAGATAAAGATGGAGAGGTTAAGCCCATCGCTCTTGACATTTCAAAAGCTTTTGATAAAGTTTGGCATGCTGGTCTTATCCATAAGCTTTCTTCTTATGGTGTATTTGGCAACATCTTTAAGATTATTGAATCCTTCCTTTTCAATTGTAGTATAAAAGTTGTTCCTGATGGACAGCACTCTTCTTCTTATTCTGTAACTTCAGGGGTTCCTCAATGTTCAACTTCAGGGGTTCGTCAAGGTTCTATCCTTGGTCCTATACTCTTTTTAATTTACATTAACGATCTTCCAGATATTCTCACATCTAAGGTGGCATTGTTTGCTGATGATACTACCATTTATTCTTGTCGTGATAAGAAACCAACACTCTCTGATTGCTTGGAGGGGGCATTTGAGCTTGAAAAGGATCTCACTTCTGCTACAGCATGGGGCTCACAGTGGCTGGTAACTTCAATACAGATAAAACTCAATTTTTTTCAGCTAATTTTTATCGCAATAGTTTAGATCTTCCAATATATATGAACGATGATGTACTCGATGAGTCATCTACTCTTCATCTTCTAGGAATAACTCTTACTTCCAACCTTTCTTGAAAACCATATATCAAATCGGTTGCAAAATAAGCATCTGTTAAGGTTGCATCTCTTCATCAAACTCGTCAGATATACTTTCTTACTTCGGATTCTATTCTCTAACTCTATAAATCTCAAATCTGGCTTTTTTTTGGAATACTGTTGCTATATCTGGGGCGGATCTTATAATGATGCCCTTTCTCTTTTAGACAAGGTGCAAAAACGCATTGTAAAGTTGGACCTGTTGGATCTTTTGTACAAGGTGCAAAAACGCATTGTATAGTTGGACCTGCTCTTGCAGCCAACCTCCAACCATTATCACATCGTCGTAATGTTGATTTTCTTCCTCTTTTCTACAAATACTATAATGGGCACTGCTCTAAAGAGCTAGTCCCTCTTGTGCCATCAACTTAAATCATTATCGTTTTACTCGTCATTCAATTCAAAGTCTCATCCTTTTTCTGTGACTATTCCTAAGTGCTCCAAAATCTTTTATTCGTCTAATTTTATTTCTCGAACATCAGCTCTTTGGAATTCGCTTTCTTCATCTTGCTTTCCTGATTCATATAATTTGCAATCCTTTAAATCGTCCATTAATCGTTATCTTGCTCTACAATCTTCATCTTTTCTCTTACAGTAACTTCCAACTTTAATTAGTGGCTGCTTGCAGCTTTGTTGGAAGCGAAGATGTTTAAAAAAATATATATATCGAAAGTCTTTGGTATGTCAAGAGCAATAGTAGTAGCATCGCTATTAAGATTATGACCCAAAAAAGCCACCTGCATTCTAGTTACCAAAAATTATAAAATTGAAGTATCACATTTTTGCTTTATTTTTTATTGTTCATAAAAGCAGAATAGCAGCATTTCAAAACATTACATCGACCGGAAAAATATTTTTTCTGGTCAATGTAATGTTTGATTTGTTGAAAAACAACAGGGTTTTTTAGGTTAGGCTGCAGTTTGGCAATGCCAAATAGGAGTTCTAGAATCAGAAAATTACTTATGTAAAGTTCTCCAGAATTATAAAAAAAAAAAGAGCTAACAACAGCTCAAAGTTTTCCTAAAGTGTCAATCAAACCAATAATTAATTGGTGCATTGAGCTGAATAGAAAATGAAAATAAATAATTTTAGACTGAATCTTGTTCTTGCTGGAGAACACACAAACAATATTTAGCAAACTGTGAGGTTGATTGCCAGCAAATGGACCTCTATACTTTTGACCAGATACTTTTATTGCTCTAAACAGATGGTAAACAACAAAAATAATGAGGTGTTATTCCATTGGTGGAATAAGTTTCAAAATTAGGGCATTGGTTGCTCCAGAAATTATAGGTTCATTAATAAAGTATCCAAACGTTTTATTCTGCTTAACATCACTTCCAGAAGCTTTAACAACATAAAAAGAATATATGTGGGAATCACTTGTTCAAGTGAATCCACAGCTGGAGAGATTTTTTGAATTAACGCTGCACCATATGCAAGTTTACATGCTTCCATAAGATTGAAATCCAAATAGATTGTTGGTCAACTTTATGTGACAAAAATAACAAATTTAAAAGTGTCAGTTTGATTCAAAGACTAAATTTGCTTGATGTTGTTGAAATTCTCTGAAAGCTTCTCCAGAAGTATTTGTTACTGGCTACTGTATCTCTTTAATACAGTAACTAGGATTTTTTCTTAACACTGATTTCATTGTTAATTCTAAGTGTAAGCCATTGCTTGCTTGGTGATTATTGACCTCTTTAAAAATAGTCGTACCAATAATGCCAATATAAATTTTGCAAAAGCTACCAGCTCCATCAACTCCACTTTGACCAATTGATCAGGAAACACTTTCCGTTGAAGGAGGACTTATTCTGATTTACCAGACTATTGTAATGAATAGAAAGATAATTAGTTTTGTTTCTACTCTCAATGACTCTTTTATTTTTAATGGCGCCATTAATAAAAGTGTATGTGAAAAAATTTAAGATTTTGTTACAAGTTAGTTAAATTTTTAAATAAATCTTTCCTCTTTTTTTTTTTTTTTTTTTTTTTTTGCCGTTTAAAAATATACATTCCGTAATTTACTAACAAAATATAAATATAGCAGGGGAGAGAAGAAGACTAATATGTCTTATCACCAAGCCCCTTTATAAATTCCGTAAATATAAAGTTTAATTTTAAAATAAGAATCTTCGTTAAATTTATAAAATAAACAAATGTACAAAAGTGGTAAAATAATATATAAAACATCTATTAAATAAAATAAAATTAAAAAAAAAAAAAAAAAAAGTGAAAAATTAGCTAGAAGCGCTATAGGCTTAGCAAAAAACAAAAACAATAAAAATATATATATATAAATAAATTTAACTCAGTCTTTTTCTAAAATTAATATACTTTTCATGTATTTGATAGATAAATCATAATGTAATTTCAGAAATAGTTTTGTGGTAAATCATTCTTTATTAATAGCTGTCTTAGTTTTGTCTTAAACTCATTAAGCATTGTTAGAGTTTTAAGTTCAGTTGAAAGTATTTTATTCCATGCCTTTGGTCCTCTTATTGAAATTGAAAAATCAGTTGCTGCATAATAACTTTTGGGCTGTATATATCTGTTATTTGAATTCTACAATTCTGTTATTTGAATTCTACAATTCGGGATTTTGCTAATTGGAAGATAGTTGAAGCCAATGATGATAGTTGAAGTCAATGATAGATAACGACATAATATAAATGACAAAACTGCATAAGCCGGAGGCGGATTACCCATCAGGTAAACTAGACAGTTGCCTAAGACCCGCTAAAACAAGAGGCTAGTATTTTGGTAAAAAAATTAATTCAATTTTTTTATATTATATATTTTATTGATGATTTTAAGAGATGCTCGTTATCTCATTGAATGAAGCTTCATGATGGGCTAGCAGATGAGACTATATTCTCACCACAAGTGCGTTTTAAAATTTAAGTAATTGCATCAATATAAGATCACTTAAAGAACTGAGAAGACACTTGGATGCGTATACAGCTGTTTGCAATAAGTTTGGTTTTTTTATAATTTACAAAATAATGATAATTAGCAAACTTCGAGAAGAAGCAAAAAATATCCTAAAAAAGAGACTTACACAAGTAATATAGAAACTAATTTTAAAGAAAAAGTTATTCACTTTTATGAGTACATCAAATTTCGTAACTTTAAAATGAATAATAATAATATCAGTCTTGAGCTGAACTTCGCACTTTTAGGAAGCAAGGTTTGAAGAAATTGTTTCTTTATATAATAAACGCCCTTTGCATGTATTTGTATTTAATGATAAGTTATTGCACCGGAGAACCATCATTCTACGCATCTCTATTAAAAATAATAAATATTCAGTCAAAAACGGCTATCGAAAAGTTAAACAACTTAATATTTATGAGTATAGAGTCCTTCTTTCTGATTCCCAAACTGATTTTTAAGATATTATTTCAAATTTTGTTAAACCAAGAAAAATGTTTTACTTTTCCATTAAAAAAATACAAACAAATCTATGTTTTATGAATGATAACTCTTAACCGGGACAAAAAGAAAACAATGTTTGCCTCATCACTACTCCTGTGATTAAATTCATATTATTTATTATTAAATTTATTATAATTGTTGCAAACTTTTAAACATTTGAAATTAATTTTTATTATTTTTTTCTCAACTCCAGTAATTAGAAATATGTATATACAGTTGTTGCTTTACTAAAAGTCAAGTAAAATAAAACAAAAACCGCCCCTGACAATTATAAATTTGCTGAATAAATACAAGGCAGCAAATTTAAAAAGTTTAAGGCATAAAACATAAAAAAAAAAACAACCAATTCACAACTAACACCTGATGCTATTAAGTTATTCCTTAATACTTACCTGTTAATAATTACTTACCTGTTGCATAAGTTAATCCTTAGGTAAGCTTAATTGTTCGTGTTTTTCGAAGAATCCGTCAGCTAACAATTGAAAGACGTGGAGTGATTTATTCAGGGGCAATGCAGCTTATGGACAATGTGGTACAAAATGTAGAAGGAAAAGATTTACTTTTTGATCCCAACGATTATAAAAGCCGATATCAAGTATTTTATTGTTTCAATATTGTTTTTTTTATAAAAAAATAAAGAAAACTTCTTTAAAGATTTTTAATTTTAAGCGTATATTTTGCTTTTCTATTTATTTAGTTTGCTATTCCTTCATGGGCTAGAAAAACATGCGCTCTATTACCAGAGCAAAGAAGTGAAATAGAAATATTAAACATGGCTAGCTTAATGAGACAATTAAAAATATTTCGAAAATACTCTTCAAAAATGCAACTGTTGCTTGCAAAGATAGTTACTTATGAACGGTAGGACATTTTATATGTTAATTAGTTACCATGGTTATTTATTTACTTCCAATTTTTTATATTCAAATTAGTAAACCAAAACCTCACCTAAATGAACTTGTTCAATGTTACCAAAAACGCTAAGAACATCTTCTTTTTTTTTCATACATACTTTTACAACTTTATAGTTTTAACAATATATTTTATTAAAAATACAATCAAAATGCTTCAAAAATAACTGAAATAATATTAAGATATATTTGATGCACAAAGTAATATAATAATAAATTAAAATAGTATTTCAAGTTATATTTTAGAAGATATGATAAGTCTAAAAAAATAAAAACAAACTTTTAGTTATGTAGTCAAGGGAAACTCACAGAAAACTGTGTGAAGTCTTGTCATCGAGAAACCTTTTTTTAATAATTTCATAACTATTTTATGATTAAAATAGTTATGAAATTATTATGATTATTTTATTCATGACTTATGTTTTTCAATATAATTATTCGTGTTATTAAACAAAAAGCATAACATAAACATATATATATATATATATATATATATACATACTTGCTTATGTATTTAAGTTTCGGATTTTTGTTTCGGGCGTGTTTTTAATATTTTTGATTTTTTTAAATTACTCATAAAATATTAGAAAATTTTCATATAATTGCTTTTATTTATAATGAGTTTTTTAAGATTAGCTTTTAAGTAATTTATATTTTTCAGAAGAGATATTGAGGAAATTTTTGGTATTAATTTGTTATACAGGTAAGGACTACGATTTGCTATAGAGAATTTGGATAATTTTCTTTTTTTCAAGGGTACTATATAGTTTCAATTTGCTCTAATGCTAAACTTATTTATATTAATTTAAAAAAAGTTATTTATAAATCGACTTTGAACAATTCCCACTTTATGTTTGAACATAAACAAAATATTTTGATATTTTCTTTAAATGTTTAAAGCTTTGTCTTTACAAAATATAATTCTTGAAGCAAGTTTTTGCCGTCTATAAAGAGATTAATTTAATTTTATGTCCATGCAATATTGGCGTGTGATAGATAGTTGTATATAAAAGAAAAAAATTATAATTTTTTATATATAAAATTTTTGAACAATAGATAAGGTCTTGCTTTATAGAGTAAAACAATATTTTAAAAGATTTTTGTATTGATGGCATTTATGTGAGATTTAAAGAATCCTAGTACCGTAATCCGTTGAATATTGCGTTTGAGATCCGTATTGATTTTCACTTATTTTTCTATGATTCTGTGTTTTATTAAATACTTATACAGTCTGTTGGAAATTATTTTTTCAAGGAGTTTAGAAAATAAAGGGAGATCTGAAATTGGTCTACAATTGCTTATAGCAGGTACAATTTTTGCTATTTTTAATTTGTCTGGGACAATCCCGTTTTTAATTGAAGAGCTGAAGATATTAAAAATAGACCTTTTTATTGCAGAAAAAACACAAAGTACAACATTACCAGAGATGTCATCAATACCTGGGGCCTTATTCTTTTTGATTGATTTGATTGCTGTTTCAAGTTCATCTAACTTTAGATCACTATCTGGCAATGAACTTTCAAAGTCACTTAAATAATTCTGAAATGATTTTTCTGAGCCTTTTATTTTGATGCCAGATTTAGACCAGTGTTAACAAACAAATGATTGAATATTTCGGATATATATTTTTGTCTTTTTAACTAACATCGTTTTCCGTTATTCTGGAGGGTAAAATGTCAGGAACTATTTTATTTTGTAAAGTCAAAATAAAGTTAATGCGATCTTTTGCCAACAGTAAAAGTTTATTATGCCTATTTGAATTTGACTTTATTTCACTTTTTTTTTCATCTTAAATTTGTTTTCATAAACGTCTTTGACTAAGTACTTTTAACTAAGTATATATTAAAAGTTGCTCAATTTATGAAAACCTTTTGGTTTTATAATAATTTATGGATTTTTAATAATTTATAGGATATATTGATTTATTTTAATATTATAATTTATTTAAAAATATATTGTTAAGATAATAAGTTATAGTAATTATAAAAATAAAAGCAAAAATTTGTATTTAAATGTATATATTTGTATATATTAGATGCATAGAAAAATGAAAGTTTTTTAAAATTGCCTTGCCTGAATTCTAAATGTATTTTAAATAATAAAATAACAGTGGATATAAAGATTTTTTGAAAAAAAATATTTTTAGAGGTGAAGCCTTGCTTTTTTAACACTTGATTTTTTACTCAGTATCATGATTTTGTGTAAAAAAGAATCTATTATTCTCTTATGTGAGGATTTTAAATTATCTCAAAATTGACTGGAACCATTTTGTCGTTAAAGTTACTGAAAATCATGAAATAGCGCAGTTGTCAGATGGCTTAGATAAATTCTAAATTAAAGAAATTTTAGATCTTTTAATAGCAGAACGAATTTTCAATTTAATAGACCACCTGCATCTTCAATATGGATTAAATAGACATTTTAATTACATTTTTTCTTAATTTTTACTTTTACATCAAATAAATTGCTATTTATCACATCAAATAAATTGCTATTTAATCATACTCGGAAAGATATATGTATCATAAAGGAAAGCATAGTTACATTTAAAAATATCTTAATAAAATTACCCGGAAAAAGATTTTTGAAAATTTCAATGCAGAAAAGAGTTACAATAAAGGGGTGTGCAAAACTTCGAGACAGATTGAAAAATGTGAAAAATCAGAGTTGGGTTGGTATTATGTTGAAAATCATTTATTTTCAAACAAATTGAATGCAGAAAAGTTTTAAAAGACTATTTGTGTTTAAAATAATCACCTTTTAACAAAATGACAGACTTTAGACGTTCAGGTACTTGGTCATAAGTTTCTCGCAACATGTTCCTGTCAAGTTTGACCCATATCTTGGTCAATGCTTCTTTTAGGGTCTCCACATTTCGATAGGTTTTCCTTAAATTCATACCTTTTATCACTGACTAAATTCAAAAACCCATTAGATTAAGTTAATGACCCTCATATCTGGTGTCCAAGCATGAGGAATATCATCTCGGAGAAATTTGGCAGTTTTTTTGACTTAATGGACTAATGACTTAATGCAGAACTCTGTTGAAAAGCCCATTGTCTTTGCCACCATTGCCACCACATATAACAAAGGCCATTCTGTTGTTCTCTTGTTGCTTCACTCAGAAACTGTTGTTTGTTTTTTACAAAACCCTTCAGGCTTTGTTAATAAGCCTTTTCAATGATTGTCTTAAAGTTCCGGCTTCACTGGAAAGCTTTAAAATTGAGCGGTTTGAATTACGTTGCAACTTACTATCAACTGCATTTACAAGTTTTTTGGTTCTTGCAGATGGTTTTCGGCCAACTTTTTTCCAAAAACCGTCTCCTCCTCTTTGAAGATCTGTTAGGACTTTGTAGACATTAGATCTATTTAATTTTCCGTTCATTTTCTTCACAATTTCTGATTTCTTAAGTCTGGAAGATGTTTCACAGCTTTTTAATGGTCTCACGCACACCTTTAAATGGTTACAACATTGTGATATGGCGCGTACTCTACATGTTCCGCAAGCAAAAATGAATAAAATCAAAAGAGCGCTTTTAACAAAATTATTAGCAGCATTGATATAGGGTAGATTAGGGTAATATGAACACCTTAAGCAAAAATTGGAATATTTTCAAAAATAATTATGCTGGATCCAAAATTTTTGCGAATAAAAAATTTTTAGGAACCCCTCCTCATGATCCACTTAGATATTTGGGTACCCGAAATTTTTTCTTAAAAACACAAAGGTTTTAAAAAAGTAGCAAAAGTGCTCATATTACCCTGACCACTTGGCAATATGAGCATTTTAATATAGCTCAAAAAAATAACATTAATTAAGTAAAAAAATACCAACCTGATAATTTTGGAATATAATGATTCGTTATTTACAAAACTTATCATTAAAAGATCAAATTTTAAGTCACTTTTTGTTGATACAATACTAGTATGTTTTCCGCAAATAAAAAATAAAAAATTATTAAATCGAATGATAAAAATTCAAATTTTTTGAATTTAAATTACAGAAAAGTATTTAGCATGTTTAAAATATCAAAATTTTTTGCTGTTTTGTTTTTACTCAGAAAGCAATTAAAACCACTGCTAATTTAGGACTTTAAACTAGATAATTTCAATGAAAAACACTGGGTAATTTGAGCATGCTTATATTACACAAAAATGGCATCTTTTAATAAAGTAAAAATTGAATGCTTCAATGCATTGTTTTTCAAACAAAAATGAAGCGGATTTTTAGCAAACATATTTTTCTTTATGAAAAAAATTAATTTCATTATTTTAGCATTAAAATATCGCGCCACAGATTTATTTATGTGCGATGATATTTTAACATCGCAAAAAAATTAACAGCGTTTTAATTAGATGATAGCCGCTAATTACTGGATATAAATTTACACTAATTGTACTGATTCCTGTTACCAACACATAAAGATGATTCAAAAAATACAAAGCAACTTTAACTTCACTGCTTACATCTAAGAAATCTTTAAGTATGCTCATACAAGGTGCTCGTATTACCCTAATCTACCCTATGTATGAATGTGTGTATGTATGTATGTATGTATGTATGTATTTATGTAAGTATGTATGTATGTATGCATGTATGTATGCATGTATGTATGTATAATCATAATATGTATCTATAATGGTTGCATACTTTATTTAGTTTTGGTAGACGTAGAGTTGTTATTCGAAAAGGACATATTGGAAGATGCTTTTATCTAGTTTTTTCAGGTACTGTAGGTGTAGTTATTCAGGGAGACGAAGATCGTGCATTTGTTAATGATGAAAAACCAGTTAATATTCTTAGGAAAGGCGATGCTTTTGGGGTAGGAAATTTAAAAAAAAATGTATACTATTAGATAGTATTTAAATGAAGAGAAAACATATTTTAAATATTTATTTAGGAGTTAGCTCTGGTTCGAAATACTGCACGTTCAGCGACCATTGTATGTCTAGAAAACACTGAGTTTTTAGTTATTGACAAAGATGATTTTTTAAGACTTGGAGTTCACAAATATGCTTACGAAGAAATGCTCGAAAGGTGCAACTTTATGAGGTAAAAGGTTGTAAAAAATACTTAACAACGTTGCAATAATTTCAGTGTCTGATACCAATTGCATCTATTTGCAAAATTTATTGAGTTAGGAGACATACTTTAATAACGTCACTTAATTATCAGCAATTCTCCACCCCCACCCACGTATATATGTGATTGTGACTGAAATATTATGACTTTTTATGTTATATCACAAAAACCCCTTTTCTCCTCTAAGAGTGTGTTATTATTAAAAAATGTCTATTTATCTGTTAATAAGTAAATTATTAATCTATTTTCAAGTGGAAAATTTCTAGCCAATTTTTAATATTTATTTTGACAATAATTTTAAAGACTTTAAACCATTTTAAAAAGTTATTATTACTTTAAGTTGGTAGCAAATAGTAGTTCGTATGGTACGCCAAAACAGTAGCCCCAAACAGAAACTGATAGGAGACAAGAGAGGTCCAGGATAATATTCTATGATAGTGGAATATTCTTAGTGGAATTCCACAAGAATCAGTAATTGTACTTTACTATTCATTGTTTATATTAACGATAATATAAACAATGAGTAGTAATATTGTATCAAGTTGAATCTGGTACAATGAACAATGATTGTAAACTATATTCTGATGATATTAAAAACATATTTAATTTAGATTCCTCAAATGACACTTTAATATTGTAAAACGATTTAAACTAAGCGTTTAATTGGTACAAAATTTGGCTGATTGAGTTAAATATAAAGAAACGCTTTTTGACGCATTATGGTTCAAGCATCATAAACAATAATCATTGTATTACCAATATTTAATTAAATTCAAAAAGTAAGCAAACCTAATCGAGTTCTCTGTTTTAGTTTGATATCCATTTAGAAAAGCTGACATAAAATTATTATTAGAAAGTTTTCAGTCCAGGGTAACAAGGATGATTCCCACTTTAAAAAATTTTAATAATAGTTTTTTAATTTAACTTGCATTTGTTATTTCAATGGTGCTTATCACTATACAATATTTAGTCGCTTTTATTGCATTATGGAGTTGCTGTTTTACAAAATTGAATAAAACTTGCCTTTTATTTTAAGGGGGAGGGGGAATATCATGACTTTGTGCGGCTAACATATATATATATATATATATATATATATATATATATATATATATATATATATATATATATATATATATATATATATATATATATATATATTTTTGTATATAAAGCATAAAAAACAGCTGCGTACAAACTAAATTTATTCTTCGTAATATTTCGATCTGCTTTCGCACAGATCGTCATCAGACGTACGGCACTCACATGACGATCAGAGGTACGGCACTCACATGACGACTAGTAACTACTAGTACAGAAAATTGGTGTATATAAATAATACGTAGTATCATTGTCTAACCAAGTCAGTGCGTATCACAATCAAGGACGCGTTTCGCCCTCTGGGGCTCATCAGCGTGATGATGTGATACCGAAGGTGTGTAAACACACCAGCTCAGCTTCTTGGCAGATCAATGATACTTGTGGTGCTAACAATCCATACACAGAATTGTATAAACCTAAATATTTGAAAAAATGTACCAACCACGGTTCTTATATATATATATATATATATATATGTATATATATATATATATATACATATATATATATATATATATATATATATATATATATATATATATATATATATATATATATCTATATTAAAAATATATATATTTAACAGATTTTCTATATAATTAAACTATTTTATTGTGCTCTTGTTTAAGTTTAGTTCATGAATTTTTGTTTAGATCATTAGAAATATTTAAAACCTGGAGTGATGAAGCATTAAAAGAGGTAGCAGAAGGAGGGCGTCACGTCGAACTTTTATGCAATAATGTTGTTGAAGTAGATACTGTGCTTTCAGAATTTGTTTACTTTGTTAAAAAAGTAAGATTATATTTTATCTATATGGATTTTGTTAAAGTTTATTATGACAACGTACGTTAAATAAAATATGTCTAAAAATTAGCTTTTTTATGCACTATTAAACGTCATTTTTTCATCCAACAAAAATTTTTTTTGAACTTTACTGAAAATGTTGTTATTCATATAGCTACAAATTCAATATAATTTAGCTGTTATTTATAAAGTTACAAACTAGGCTACAAAGTGACAAGTTTGTCAGCTAAAATACTAAAAATGAAATTAAAGTATAAAATAAAATGTAAAATAATTTCAAACAATAATGTATAAAGTAAAAGCACGATATAAATATTTGTCTTTAAGTTTTAACCACTCTAAGTTTATGGGATAGCATTAATGTGAGGCAAGTGTGGCATTAATCTTATACCACTTAAGTGGTATATTTAATTTGGACCATGTGTGGCTATTATGCTAAAACTATAAAATTATAACTATTATAGACAAATATGATCATCAACCCCATAAAGTTCGAATAATCATTAAATTTTTTTTGTACTATACATATTGTGTTTTCCTCATCGGTGATTTAGTAGACCATTTGTGGAAGCCGCTGTAAATGACCAGTCAATAACTTTTCGACGTGTTAATAGTGGTTAGTCATCGGCTAGCCACTTTTGGCGGCTGCAACTAATGGTCCATAAAGTAACCGATGAGCAAAACTACAGTGGACCGCTCAAAATGCCAATATAGGTCCACTGAAATTTTGCTATGTTTTCTATATTGGTTTATGTTTATAATATAAATAAAAACTAATGGCAGCTTGTTCAAAAGTAAATGCTGACAGTTTATTAAATGCAGCAAATTTATTTGTTGACAGAAATATTTTTCCCACTAACTGTACTCTATCTGTTGATAATATTTGACAAAAACACGGATATGATTTACGACACTGCAACTGGAAAAAATCACACAAGGATAGGATAAAAATGAATATATTAACTCTTATATTATCACTAAAAAGTACAAAGCAAGTGATTATGAAACTTGGTTTTCTCATCATGGTTGTAATATATAACATACAAAATCTCCAGGTTTCATGGAATCTGAAGGTGCAATTCTTTTGTTCAACTTTTCTGTATCAAAATACAACTTAGGGTATAACAATAACATTAGTAATGTTGATTCATTTAAATTTTTTGTTGAATCAAAGCAGTTTGGAGATGCACATAAAACTAATAAACTTGAATTTGTTAGTCATGTTTAATAAAAGGTTTGATTCACGAATATGCAAATTAAAGCAAAAATGCTAAGTGCGATTGTTGTCAGATTAAAAAAAGTTTGGGTTACAACTATTTATTTTTGTTGCAACTTTACTTGATTTTATCAAAAGTTAATGAAAGAATTCGATAGTTTATAACTAAAAAAAAATCAATGCAAAGAGTATAATTTTAATTACAAAAAATATTATTTGAATACAACATGTCATAGATTTTTGCGTGGGTGTTGCACTTTTTAGAAAGTTATCTTTTTCTGCTTTAAATACATGTTTTTTAATTTCGTTTAGGGACAACTGGACGTCGTTCGGCTCTTAGATCTATCTGTGCTGAATGAGGAAAAGTGTAACTACTACAGTAGCTCTACAAAAGACTCCTTCCAATTTATTACCCCAAACAATTCACCGTGCAGAACACCGCATCTTTTAGAAAAAAGAAAAAAAACGAATGAAAATCAGTTAAGTCATCTATACCAACTATCTTTATACATTGCCAACAAGACTTCAAATTTAGCTAATCTACCCGGTTTATCTACTGAATTAAACTTAGGTTTAAAAAAAGATGAGACGCTAAAAAAAGACTGTATGCTTAGCTTTAAAACATCATCAAAAAATGAAACTGTTGGGTTGGGTACATTTATTAAAGTTGATTCTTTAACTGCGGGGCAAATTTTTGTATGTGTAATTTTAAATTTTTGTGTATTTAGTATAAATCCATTAACTTTTTTAAAGAACATTTAAAATATTAAAGGTTTTTTTCTTTAAAATATGATTTTTGATGGCAAGGAATTTCTCCTCGTTTTTCTTACTATTAACTTGTAAATAACTATTAAAGAAAAATTAAAAAAATACTATTTGGTTTTTAAGGGTTTAAACTACATCTTGAGTGAAGAACACCAAAACGCCGACTGTAAGAGGCGCTTTATTTTAGTTAGTGCTGGTTGCGAATTAATTCGCATTCAAAAATCATTGATTAAAAGTAAGGCTGATCAATCAACTCTTGCTAAAATAAAACAACGATCTATTCCATATCCGTCTGATGCCGAGCTAAATGAAATATTTCTACGATATAACAGATGGAGGTAAGCGATTAGAGATAAAAAAAAATAAACATACATTTTTATTAAAATTTATAAATTCTTTAAATTGCAAATGTAAAATTTAATAAATATAGATGTTTCAAGGAAAATTTAGTGGACCGCATTATAAACTACAATCAAAACATGGAGATTGCTAAAAAAAATATAAGTATACAAGTGCCTAAATATTTCAACTCAAATTCAATATCAGTAGATCAATGTACTTGGTTGCAAGAAGAAGTAAGTCCACTTAAAGGTAACATATTTTTTAATGGTTTCTCATTGTAACACAATGCTTATTTATATAAATCTAAATGTAATACCAAGTCTACAAATGGTTGTTGACATATAAAAGCTCATTTTGGTCATTAATTTGACTTTAAATTAATAATATTAAGTTGATTAATATCATTTTCATCGCAGTGCTCAACTTCATTTTCCAACTGTTTTTCGTCAACGGCTTCTAAATTAAGGTTTTAGTTGTTTTCAATGCAGCTCTTTATGGCACGGCGAGATGTTATGTAGCTCCGTTTAAATCTTGTAAGATGTAGTATAAATTGAATACATATTTCTGCATTACCTAAAAGATTTCCTAATTTATTAATAAAAACAGCATCTTTTCTTAAATCAATATTGCCTCAACATAAATCACCTAATAAAATGTTGGAAGAGCTAATGGTATTTACATTAACTCAATTGTTTTGGTCTTGATTCTCAATAGCACCTGTTTCTACATTTGCATCAGTTTCTTCGTCTGTCTGTTGTATCCTCTTCATTGTGTTGATTTATAGCTAATTTTTTACCTTAACTAAATTTCACAATCAAATCAAATTTCTCAATCAAATTTTAACCTTCACAATCAAAGAGTCTGCGGCTTAATTTGACTCAACACGGGAAAACTCAACAGGTCCATACATAGTAAAGATTGACAGGTTGATAGCCCTTTCTTAATTCTAAGGGTGATGGTGCATGGTTTTTCTTAGTTGGTGGAGTGATTTGTCTGGTTAATTCCGTTAACAAACGAGACCTCACCGGCTAAATAGTCACATGGTTCTCAAACCGTGACTGACTTTTTAGAGGAACTGTTGGTGTTTATTTTGAGCAGCCGTGGCGCAGTGGTAGCGCACTTGCCTCAGAAACAAAGGATCCGTGGTTCAAACTCCACCTCTGAGCAAGTTTTGGGACATCGGTTAAAAAGGAAGCGTAAACTTCCAATTAAATGCTCATCCGCGGTGCTCTCTGATAAGACCGTAAGGACTTCTTGAAACACCTAAATAAAATTAAACCATCTGCCTCATCTGGCGGCTCTGTTTCACTAGTTTTGTATTACTCATATTGAAGGTGTAATTAGACCCTGGAGATCTTTCAAGTTTCTTGAACTTGGGGTAAGCATAGGGTTTTTTTGAAATGCTTAAAGTTTTTCTCCTACTTTTTTTCCGTTTTTTCTACTACAAAAAAACTCACTCTAAAACAAGGTTATCCATTCAAAACATTAGTTACACATAAAGCATTAAATAGACTAGTTACATCAATCTCCTAAGAGTTCCAACTTTCTAGCAGCATTTGCATCATTTGATTCCTGGATGGCTGTGGAATTTTGTTAGGGTCAAGGCTTAACTGCTCCATCATAAGGTCTTCATCCAACTTTTGGTATTTGGCTTTTTAAGATATGCGGAAATCTGTATCGTTAATTTAAACATCCCCTGTAACACCACCACCTATTCCAACAAAATATAGCCTTTCTTTCAGTAAGGCAGCTTTGATTTTTGGTATTATATGAACACTATAATCATCTAGAATATAAGTCCCCTATTTTTTATGTGCAAAAATATTGTGCCTGTAAACAGTAATTCGTTCCCTTGAAAGAGAATAATTTTCTTTTACTGCAGGTAACTAGGAAGCAACAGATGGTTCAACTCTGAACGAAGATAAAACTTCTTGTAAAGTGAAACTTCCGGAATTGACAGCATTAGTAAACTCATCTTTATTCGACGAATTTGTCATTTAATTTGTCAGTAAATGCTTACCAATGTTCAGTGTGAATTCTAAGTAAATCCATAAGAACACCAAGTTGAGCATTTTGTTCGTTATTGTTGTTGTCATTTTAAAAAAATGTGGTTTCATTTATTCATTGTTGACATCATCGTGATATACTGTTTAAAATAAGATTGGTTTTCGCTCATGACAATCCTCAAAAAGTCGAAACGAATCCGACTTTTTTTTGCTGCAGCGAAACGAATAATCAGCAAAATTAGCAGAAATGTTTAGTCTGCGCATGTTTATTGACGAAAAAATTTGCTTTGCGCAAATATTTTGTCTTGTGGAAAACGGCCGTATTTTTATACTTTGGCGAGAAATAAACCAAAAGCTCATTTTCGACAAATCAAGATTTACAAGGTCGACGATTTTTAAAGCCTGTTTACACTGAAAGTTTTTGTTTATATCAGTGACTGAAATAATTATTTTCTAACTTTTAAGGCCAATTTTCAGTGATTTTTATTTATTTTAGTTTTGAGGTATAAATTTTTTGTTGATAGCAATTAAAATTATAGGCGGGAATGAGGAGGAGGGGGGAGGAGGATGGGAAAGATTATTAAGGTTAGGATGGGTGGGAAAATTTACCAAAAATTAATAAACACCCCCCCCCCCCTTTTTCTCTTTGTATTAAAGACTCGAGAGTATTTGGGTTTTACTGAGCTTAGGGCGTAAAGATTTTAGTAACCCTACTCTTTCTGGTCAAATGTCAAATTGTTTTAAATGTATCTTGTTAATCTCGGTTTTCAATAAAAATTTTGCGATAATTTAATTAAAATAGTACCATAATCAAAAAATTTAATAAAATTCAAAATAACAGACAGACTTTGTGCTGCTCTTTTACAGAACCTTATCAAGAATTTAATTATTTTAATTGCAAAATATAAACATTAAATGTAAATTATTTTGTTTTATTTAGCTTCAAGCAACTCTTGTTCAAGCGATACCTCCCGATCTTTACCAAGCTTTTTCTCTTTAAAAGGTAAAATATTTGCACCGCAAAGTACTCAACGAACATTAATGATAACCCATGGCGGGATTCGACACATGAAAATTGGAAGTGATATGAGAGACTTGCTTCAGAAAACTAAGTGTTTAACGACTTGATTTTTGACGGCATAAAAAACCGCCTTAATATAATATAACCGCTTTATAAAAAAAACCTTTTTTGAAGCTAAATACACATATACTGACACATATAATAATTATATATATATATATAATATATATATTATATATATATATATATATATATATATATATATATATATATATATATATATATATATATATATATATATATATATATATAATAATTATATATATATATATATATATATATATATATATATATATATATATATATATATATATATATATATATATATATATATATATATATATATATGTGCATATATGCACACACTCAAAACCGTTGACACTATATAAGGCTTTTATATTTAATTTTGTAACGACAATATTTGTAAATAACATTTTTATAAATGATAAATAAATTACACTAATTTCTATCGACAGGAAAATGTTTATTAATGCATGAATAAATAAATTCTTAAATAAAAGTAAATATAATTTAAAATAAATAACTCTTTTGGTTTCAAATTATTGCATTTAAAATTAGAAAATAAGTACAAAATTATGCAAGAAAAAAAAATTTACTTTTAAAGCAATAAACTGCTTCATTGTTAATTTTATACTATAAATAAAGATCATAAATAACATTTAAATTCAAAATTATTAAAAACTAATTTAACTCGTTACATTTTTGTTTTCATTTTTCACAAATATTATATATAAACTTCTTAATAAATAATTGTAGACTTTACAACTAAAAAATTGAAAACTCCAAAACAATTTAATTATAATAACAAGCTAGCTTGAAAACTTTTTTCTACTATACTGATTATATCTTCCAAAGCAATTGGAGCCACCTGAATAAACAGTAAATTTATAATCTTCATCAACAGCAGCATAGCTGATGAAATTTTTTCAACATAAATTTAAAATGATTTTATTTATTTTTATTAATTCATATATTTTTACTTATAGTAATTTATTATTAAATTATTGAATATACATAATTCTTGAGTTGGTTTGGCTTTCCAAGATCTATTTGATACTTGGCTATTAAGACAACAGATTAAATCAAAAAATACAATTAATTTTTGTATCAACATTTTTCTGAACATGCCAATTTCTGAATATGCCAATAGTCAAAATAAATGTATAAATGTTTTAAAAAAAATGGTAGATAGTAAATCATGAAAATCATAACTCAATATGACAATAGCAGGGGGCGGATCCAGAATTTTTTGGTATTTGAGTAAATTTCAGATAAGTTCTAAAAACAATGAATTTGCAAAGATTTCAATTATATGAAAGCTTACACAATCAGATTTTATCTCGAGGAACTTTGATAATAAATACATAATATCCTGCTCAAATGTTACATCAGAACAAATATCCAAAGCAGTGCATAAAAACCCTAATAAGACACTAAAAGGGTTTGCTGTGTCTAAGAAAAATGATTATCGTGACGAGAAACTAGGAGAGTTGAATACAGTTCAATTAGAGCGTCAGAATATTTTTAAGGATATATTTATATCAAAATGTAACAAGTGTGTAGCAAAATATAAAATACTATTTGTGGGATTTACATTGTCTGAATTTTTAATTTGAGATTTATGAGTGTTTGGTGTATCAATTTTTTTTTGTGATGAGATTTATTTTTCAACATATTATCATTAAAATGAAAATATTTTGAAAAAAATCACGAAACTTGAAGCACAGCAGCAAACGCCCATAGTAAGATAAAAGATTACTACATCTATCCAACAACATCTGTAGAATAATCCAAGATCATCTGTACACTTTTGTATAAGATCTTTTTTTTTTACCCTAACAACATCTGCCCAATATCATCTGGAAATTCAATGACCCCTACTACATCTACATCTGGTAATTTTTCTCCAAAAAATCCAATAACATCTAGAAGAATTTCCTCCAGATGTAATTACATCTGAAAAGAATCTTATATGTCTCTACATCTGGTTAAAATAATACATTATTTAATAACTTTTTCCGGATGTAACTACATCTGAATAAAACCATATATGAACTACATCTGGTTAAAATAATGCATTATCATTTAATAACTTAATAAAATCCTGTAGTTATATTTAATATAATTGCAAAGATGTAACTGCATGTGTAGAATTCACAGATGCAGTTGTACAAATGTAGTTATTCTTAACATAATTGCAAAGATGTAACTACATCTATAAAATTTCTAGATGTAGTAGCACAGATGTTGTTATACTTAGATAATTTTTTTTTTCTTTTATTTCTAATTCACCTCCCCAAAGCCGAGAAGGCCACTACAGATGAGGAGGCTACTTGTGGTATCACCCTCTCTCAACTCTATAACTCCGAAACACGAACCTTGACGAACAAGGCCGCTGCACGGAGAAACAAGTTGAGCACGGTACTACCAGGGACGTGGTGGGAATCGAACTCAGAACCTCTCGCTTATGAAGCGAGCGCTCTACCACTACACCACTACCGCAGATAATTAAAAAGATGTACCTACATTTGTAGTAATCATATACTTTTTACACAGATGTTATTAGACATCAATGAAATTTCAGATGTTGTTGGACAGATGTTATTAGACATAGCAAAAACTGATGTTGTTACTCTGATCCCATAGTAACCCTTGATTACTATTTTAAAAAATGCCTATAAAAACTCCTGGTTGAGGAAAATTAATTTAAAAAAATGCTTTAACTTAAATACAATCATAATTAAATTTTATCAAAATATTTTTTGGTGCAAAAAAAACAATTTAAAGTTTATAAACCCCTTTTTATGAAAATTTTACAGTTTTAAAACAATAGATAACATTAAAAACTAAAAAAAAGGTGGGATTTTTTATTCAACTGTTTACTAATAGTTTGATTCAACTGTTTCATTCAACTGTTTACTAATAGTTTTTTCATCATTTTTCATGCAGATTTATTATTAAAAAAAAAGATAATAATGAAGTTTTTTAGACTGCACTTTGGAAAAACAAGCAGAGTTTGAACAAGAATTAAAAGAAGAATTTTATTAATAAAGTTTTCAAACACAAAAACGCCTTGGTTGACAGAAATAAAGAACAGGTCGTATGCAAAACCTTTTACAAAGACACATTAAGTTTAAAAAGTGGTAAAATCATATGTTGAGTAACATCAATGAAAAAAAGAGAAAAATATATTTACTATGCCATGAAACTCAACAATTACTGGTCGCTCCCAGGCTGTATTAAACTTTTATAAGAACTTTACAAAAATATTTAATTAAATATGGTTAAAATTGAAATATTATTTTAGTAATTATTATATTATGTTATATTTTCTATTTCTACATTGTTATAACTTATATAAATGAAGAATGTATATTGATAGACATTTCATTTTGAAAACCTATAGCCGATTAGTTACTAATAATTTTTTTAAATATTTTAATATCCTTAAATTTATACGAATAACAATCAATGTATACATTTTATTATCCTATCTCATGTTTTTCACCTACTTGTGAAGCTGCTGTTTTGTTATCTTTTTTTTTCTTCATCTTTTTCACAAGAACTCTGTTGAGAACAAATACCTTTTAATTATTGCAAGAAATTAATGCAAAAAGCTGCTGTTTGATGGTAAGCTCCATTATTCTCAGTTTACCAAATCTCATTTTTTTATCTCAGAAGTTAAGTTCTAGAAACTTTTTGAAAATCTTTTACAGTATCATTAACAAAGGCAAGTCCATTCCATTTTTATTACATGGTTCTAATTTAATTACCTCTACCAAGTGTGAGGCAGAACTGTTTGCAAGAACTTTTTCCCTAACTCGTTTCTTGAATCGAATGACCACACTCTTCCTGTCATCCCAAAGAAATAGGTTAATCCATTGTTAGACATCCAAAGGACTCAGACTGTAGTTAAAGTTATTTTTCTGCTTGTGATCGAGATAACATCTCTTTCTCCCTATTATTAGCAATATTCTATGAGACTTTAGTAAACAAACTTCTAATATTATTAGCAAGTTCTTTGAGACTTTAATTAACAAACTTCTCGAATCATTAGTCTGACAACCTCATTTGTGACAATCAATATTTTGACCTAAATTGTTCTACAACTGAATTATTATAACAGTAAAGGTTCTACTGTGATAACAGTAAAGGATCTATGCTGGAGTCACTACAGAACCTTTTATTTATTTTTAATCTTAGATGGAGGTGGCAAGACAAAAGCTATCGTTTTGTTGTCTTAATACATCAAAGCTTTAAAAAAAATTTGGCATACTGGTCATTTTTCTTGAAATTTTTTGAGATTATTAAATTATTCCTTTCTAACCGCAGTAATATAGTTTTCCCCGAAGGCCGAGTACCACAAGACTTCATTCTTGGTCCTATATTGTTTTCATCTTATTAATGATCTTACTGACAATCTTACATGTGGCTCTATCTACACACCTATATAGTCCAGTCTTAACAAAATGTCACCATCTTTTGATCACTGAGAACAGGCAGCTGATTTTGAATCTAATCTTTCATTTACGACAGCTTGGATTTTGCAAATATTTACTGCTAATTTATTGCAAACTATTTTACTGTTAAATTACTGAAATATTGTTGATATTCATAAAATAATGAATGGCAACACTTCTACTGAGTCCTTTTTACATTTTCTCGGATTTTCATTCACTTCTGATATCTCATAGAAACCATATATCATTCAATATAATAGAAACCATGACAACCATATAACATTCAATATAGTCATTAAGCAAAGCCGCATCCTTTTACTGTATTTATTTACTGTTTTTTGTCAACCATTTCCTTGCTCTTAAATAGGGGTTGCTGTAGCATGTAGAGAGTAAATTAGTTTAAAAAAATTAAACTTAATGGTTCAAATGTAAAATTTACAGTAATAATTAAAGAGGAGCACTACACTGTTAGTTCCATACTAACCTTGGGAAAAACTTTTATTTGCAACAAGAAAGCAACAAAAAGTCTTTAACATGTCAAAATAACAAAAATCAATATTATTAGATGATTGACTGAGAAAATCTGCATGTTTGTGTTCTGTCTAAACTTCTGGCGCAGTGTTGACTCACCTGTAAGTTGCTATCTGTATGTTTGTATTCTGTCTGTTTATGTTTCTATGTATGTTTGTGTAACCTCTTAACAGCACCATGTTGCAAATGGATGGTGTCCCTAATAATGTTTTTGGTGTGCATTGTTGAGGCCACATAAGGAGCCCTATGTTACGACTTTACGAGGCTTAATTAACAGGACTTAAAAAATTGCATAGCTTACTGCTAAGAAGGCCATGCTTTATCTATAAATGAGTCAAGTTTTCTTTAAACTTAAATCATGCTAAAAGTAACCTAAAATGTTAAACAAAAAACTATCCCCACCACCTAACTGTTTTAATATATCTTTTACAAATATTTGTGGTCTGCGCAGCAACCTTCCATCAGTTGAATCTTACCTCTTGCAAATTCACCAGACTTGCTTGCTTTTAGTGAGACTAATTTAAATTCTGCTATTCCTTCTTTTGATCTCAGTGTTGATGGGTACTATCCTTAGATTCCCAAAGACTATTGCACTTTTTTAGATGTAATTTCTGATCAAATTGACCATCCCTTCTCTCTTTACCTCTCAGCTAATATTGTTTTTGCTGGTGACTTTAATGTTCATCACATTGAATGGTTTGGTTCTAACGCCACAGACCCTGCTGGCACTAAAGCCTATAACTTCTGCATTACTCAATCTCTTACTCAAATAGTTAACTTTGTGACTCATTTTCCTGACAACCTTACCCATTTACCTTTTCTCTTTAATTTATGTCTGGTTTTTGATTCTAGCTAGTGTTCAGTTTTCCTTTTTCTCCTTTAGGTAGTTCTGACCATGCAATGATCTCTTTAAATCTTTTATCTTGTACTTCCTTTTCGGACTCACCCTATCATTGCACTACTTACTACTACTCTAAAGCTAACTGGGACTCTTTTTGTGATTTCGCTTTGTGACAGTCTTTGGGCTGATGCCTTTTCCCTCTCAGCTGAAAGAATGCACCTCCTATGTAACCTCCTGGATTCAGGCAGGAATGGAAGCTTTTATTCCTTCTTGTCGATTAAGTCAAGCCTCATTTTACTCCATGGTTTTCACCCTCATGTGCAGCTGCTATATCTAATTGTAATCATTTTTTTCATCTTTTTCAAAAGAACAACTTTCTTGAGAACAAACGGCTATTTATTATTGCAAGAAATCGATATAAAAAGATGCTAAGCTCTATTATTCTCAGCTCACTAAATCTCATATCTTATCTCAGAAGTTGGGCTCTAGAGACTTTTGGAAAATATTCAACAGCGTTGTTAACAAGGGTAGGTCTAATATTCCATCTCCCACTCATTGGACTGATCTTATTACCTCTCCCAAGGATAAGGCAAAACTATTTGTAAGAACTTTTATTCTAATTCAACTCTCAATATTCCATTAAGACAGCTTAACCAATTGTTAGACATTTAAATCACTCCAGCTTCTGTTGCTAAAGTCATATCTCGATTAAACTCTTCTATGGCTTGTGGTCCAGACAACATTCCTGTCATAGCCTTACAAAATTGTTCTCAGAACTCTCTTCAATTCTCTCTAAACTATTTTATAAGTGCTTGACTGAGCCTTGTTTTTTTGCCTGCTGGAAAAATGGCATCTGTTGTTCCAACTTTTAAAAACTCCGGTGAACAATCTGACCTCTCCAATTATCGTCAGATTGTGCATTTGATGGAGGCAGAGGCTAGGGCTATTGCTCTTGACATATTTAAGGCTTTCAACAAAGTTTGGCATCCTGGTCTTCTTCATAGCTTGTTTCATATGGTGTATCTGGGAAAGTTATGGAGATTATTAAATTGTTTCCTTTTTAACTGCTTTATTAAAGTCATCCTCCAAGACCAACACTCTTCTTTATTTCCAGTAACTTCTGGGACCACTGATAAAACCTCAAGGTTTTATCAGTGGTCCTGTATTGTTTCTTATTTACATTAATGATCTTTTCAACAAACTTACATCTAAAGTCTTTTTGATGATGACTCAACTTTATACTGTAGACGCTCTTGAATCTGATTTCAATACTGTAACAGATTGGAGTTCACAGTGGCTTGTAAATTTTAACTCTAACAAAACTCAGTTATTTACTGCAAACAACTATCACAATGCTGTCGAAAATCCTATATTAATAAATGGTAACCCTCTTACTGAGCCCTCTTCTTTATGTCTTCTTGGATTATTGTTTACTACTGACCTTTCATGGAAACTATACATACAATCAATTGTTAAATTAACATCTGCTAAAGTTGCTTCTCTTTATCATGCTTGCCATTTTCTCTCTCCTGATTCCATTCTCTACCTCTACAAATCTGTCCCTGTATGGAATACTGTTGTCATATTTGGGCTGGTTCTGCTAATGATGCTGTCTCTTCTAGACAAAGTCCAAAAACGCATTGTAAACATAGTTGGATCCACACTACCAGCTAAGCTTGAGCCTCTTTCCGATCAACATAAAGTTGCATTACTTTCTCTTTTTTACAAATACTATCATAGTCTTTGCTCAAAGGAGCTACCATCTCTAGTTCCATCAACTAAAACTCTTGTTTTTTTACTATATCTATTCCTGCATGCTCTAAAAAAAATTTTATTTATTTAGTTTTTTCCCCTACACTTTAACCCTTTGGAACTCTCTCCTATCTTCATGTTTTCCTGACTCATACAACCTACAACTATTCAAGTCTTCTGTCAATTGTTACCTTTCTCTACAACTCTAATATATATATATATATATATATATATATATATATATATATATATATATATATATATATATATATATATATATATATATATATATATATATATATATATATACATGTAAGATATAAAAAACAAATGGATTAGATTTGTGAACAGAAAAATCTAGAAAATAAATTCCTTATCTGTAATGTAATGCTTTACACGGAGTAGAGCATTTTAACAATAAACTTATAAAGAATGGTTAAAAGGTAAAAGATTCTGTTTGATTAAAAACTTAAAATCAGTTTCTACTATTTATCCAGATCCTATAGATAACATCTTTATTACCTACAATTTTACTACCACAAAAATCTCCTTAAAAAAATTTTAAGAAGATAAATATCAGTCATTTTAAATGAATGATTCTTTACTTAACTTAAATTCAGTCAATGAGATAGCGCTCCAGGATAAACCTTTTCTAACTTAAATTGAATGATGATTGTTTGTCAGAAGTTACAGAATGTATTAAGATTGATAAAGACTTACATTTAAAAATTTTTTTTGAAAGAGTTTTCCTGTATCTTTGCACCAATGGTTCAGGCATGGGAACAATTATAAACTTAGTAAAAAAACCATGCTTGAAAACCTTCCTTCATATCTAGAAAAATAGGTAAAAAATTTCTGGATGAGCTTAAAAAACATCTATTGTAAATATGGTGTAAATTGTGTTTGGTTAAAAAATAAAATTTTTAGATATAAGTAGTTAAGTTAGATATAATTAGAGAAAAGTTAATTAATATAATTAGAGTAGAGTTAGTGGTTAGATGCGGTAGTGGTGTAGTGGTAAAGCGCTCACCTCATAAGCGAGAGGTTCCGAGTTCGATCCCCACCACGTCCCTGGTAGTACCGCGCTCAACTTGTTCATCCGCGCAGCGGCCTTGTTCGTTGAGGTTCGTGTTTTGGAGTTATAAAGTTGAGAGAGGGTTATAACCACTATTAAGTAGCCTCCTCATCTGTAGTGGCCTTCTTGGCCTTGAGGAGGCTAAAAAAAAAAAAAAAAAAAAAAAAAAAAAAAGATATAATTAAATTTAATTAATATAATTAGAGTAGAGTTAGTAGTTAGATATAATTAAAGTTAATTAATATAATAAGAGTAGAGTAAGTGGTTAGATATAATTAGAGTAAGACTAAATACAAAAATTTTTTCAATACCGTACATCTGATAAAAAATGTTAGAAATAATTTGTTAAATAGAAAAAGATTTGTTTTTCCTGCATTCAATTTATTTTATTTTTTTGATGATATTCAAGTCTTGTTAAATCATCTGGTGAAATTTAAGTCTTGTGAAATTTCCTGGAAACTGTTGCACAATGTTCACAAAATTTAAAAAAAAAAAAAGCTTCTAGAATCTAGAACCTACAAATTTAAATAGAATGTTTAGATTGCACTTGACATTTTTCATGAAACTACAACAGTTGCTAAAAAATCTTATTTTCTGAACTGTAAAGATGCTAGTTTTCTTTATCTTTTCAATGCGTGGTGGACAATATCTAACTCTAAAGTCCAACTTTGCTTCATTAATCAACTTCAAGCAGCAACAGGTGATAAAAAGCCTGAGTTTCTCTATGCAATGATACAGTGGGTTTCAACTTAGGGAAAGTTTAAAATTTCTAATTCTGAAAACTTTACTTAATTAACTATTTATGAAGATTTGATATTATGACCAACCTTTTCAGTATTATGATAGTAGAGTGAAATTGAAAAAACATATTGTGTACGCTAACTTAATTAACTAAATATTTTTTAAAAGCATATATACTCCATAATATCTAACAACCGTCTACATTAAAATAATAAAAATAATATTTTTTTACCTTTACTCGTGTTCTCTTTCTCTTACCTTGGTTAAAAACAAACAAAACCATATCAATGTTCCATAAATTAATGTAAGTACTGCTATCAGTTTTTTTTATTACTTTATTGGCAGAAAACCTTTATTACATTGTAAATCAAATTTTAAAAATACCCTTTCGGTGAGGTGAAATGTAAAATCTTCTGTCAACAGTTGGATCAGACCTAGTCAACTTTCTAAAATCAACAAAAAAAAAGAGCTGTAATATGTTAGGTCTTGACACTAGATAATTAGTAAGTGAATACAAAAAAAGATAGTCTTGTATCGTGTGGTATTGTTTATATACTAATATGACAATACATCAATATCATCAGTATTGGCTCAATACCACACCATACCGATAACAATTCTCATACTATGTTGCAAAATTTTATTGATTTAGCTGAACATATTAGAACTACTTCAAAGGAACGCATTTCACTTATTTATGGTAGACATTTTGAAGATTTGATTATGTAGTTTTTATAATTGGAACCCAGGGGTCATTCCATATGAAATTATCCAGAATATGAGACCCTTACGTCTCAGAATATGTTCATTTTTACCTCACTTGCGGTCCATATTAAAAAAAATAACAACTGCGAAAATTTTAGTTAAAAATACACATGGGTTCCAGAGATATCGTCTGTTGAAATAATGCTGACTCATCATTTTAGTGATTACCTGAAGTGACTACAAAGCAACTTTGACATATAGTATCTTCATAATTGCTCGGGGAAATTTCTTAAAATGTGGTACCCCAATAGATTTTTATTCAGGGAATCCAAAAATAGCACCCTCAAGACTTGATTGTCTCAGGAAATACCTTGTTTATCCAATTGGGTTTAAAACTATTGACTTGTAAATTAATGGTTTTTGGAGGTCAAATGAAAAATGTGGCCCAAAATCCTGAGTAAAAAGTTTAATTGTATATCATTATTTCATTTTAGGTCTACTGAAAAATATTAGATTCATCAATTGTCTCTCTAATACTTGATCAAAATTTGCATTTAAAAAAGGTATCTTCTTAGAAAAATTTAAATTTTGTAAGGAAAGCAATTAAAATGTTTTTTTCATTCTTTTTTACATCTTCGCTTCCAACAAGGCCGCAAGCAACCACTAATTAAAGTTGGACATTACCAGAAGAGAAAAGACGAAGATAAATGAATTTTAGTAGATGGCACAAGAGATGCTAGCTCTTTAGAGCAGTGCCCATTATAGTATTTGTAGAAAAGAGAAAGAGAAGCGACATTACGGCGATGTGATAATGGTTGGAGGTTGGCTGCAAGAGCAGCTCCAACTATGTCTACAATGTGTTTTTGCACCTTGTCTAAATGAAAACGGGCATCATTAGAAGATCCGTCCCAGATATGGCAACAGTGTTCCATACAAGGCCAGACTTGAGATTTATAGAGTTAGAGAATAGAATCCAAAATAAGAAAGCATTGAGTTCGATAAAGAGATGCAACCTTAGCAAATGCTAATTTTGCAACAGATTTGATATATGGTTTCCAAGAAAGATCGGAAGTAAGAGTTAATCCTAAAAGATGAAGTATGGATGACTCATCGAGTACATTACCGTTCATAAATATAGGAGGATCTAAATTATTGCGATAACAATTGGCAGAAAAAAATTGAGTTTTATCTGAATTGAAGTTCACCAGCCACTGTAAGCCCCATGCTGTAGCAGAAGTGAGATCCTTTTCAAGCTCAAATGCCCCCTCCAAGCAATTAGAGAGTGTTGGCTTCTTATCAAGATAAGAATTGTACCATCATCAGCAAACAATGCCACCTTAGATGTGAGAATATCTGGAAGATCGTTGTAAATTAAAAAGAGTATAGGGCCAAGGATAGAACCTTGAGAAACCCCTGAAGTTACAGGGTATGAAGAAGAGGGCTGTTCATCAAGGACAACTTTTATACTACGAATGGAAAGGAAGAATTCAATAATCTTAAAGATGTTACCAGATACACCATAAGAAGAAAGTTTATGGAGAAGACCAGCATGCCAAACTTTATCAAAAGCTTTTGAAATGTCAAGAGCGATGGCCTTAACCTCTCCACCTTTATCTAATGCACGATAAAACCTATATGTTATTACTGTTAGCAAATCAGCTGTAGAACGAGAAGATCGAAATCCATATTGATGGTCAGAAAGTTATTAGATTCAAAATGAGAAATTAAGTGTTTGTTAATTAAGATTCAAAAACCTTGCTTATGGTAGGAAGAAGACTAATGAGACGGTAGTTAGACAAATCAGACCGCTCTCCAGAATTTTTGAAAATAGGGATAATAGATGCCGCTTTCCAGCAGGCTGGAAAACAAGACTCTGATAAGCACTTGTTGAATAGTTTTGAGAGTATAGAGTATAGCTCCGGAGAACACTTCTGCAAGACAATAACAATTATGTTGTCCGGGCCACAAGCTGTAGAAGAGTCTAAGCAGTAAATCACTTTATATACAGAAGCTGGAGTGATAAGAATGTCAAGCAATGGATCAACCTGTTTGTTGGCAATATCAGGTAGAACACAACTAGTGGAATCAAGAGATGATATTGATAAAAAGTTCTTAGCAAACAGTTTAGTTTTGTCTTTAGGTGCAGTGACAAAGTCTGAACCATACAAGAGAGGTGGAATTAAAGATTTGCCCTTATTATTAATACAATTAAAGATTCTCCAGAAGTCACGAGAGCCTAATTTTTGTGATGAAATACAAGATTTCATGAGAATAGCGGGCTTTGGCGTTAGACAAAACCTTTTTACATTTATTTAAATAAAACACCAAAGAGTGTTATTTAGTGACTATTTTAGGACATTTATATTCATATGCCAAGGGAGGGCCAGGGGGACTCTGACTAACTCTGACACCTCCCCTCCCCCCCCAATCTTCCTGGATTATTTTTTTTTACATAAAATGAACTAATAATAAAAAATTATTAAATAAAAATTAATAACATATATTTTTTTTTAGTTTAAGTTTGAGAAAGAATTTATTTTAATTATTTCAAATTGGTGAATGCTTAAATCCTATTATATCAAAAACAGTCATAAGTTTTGTTTTGTTCTTTTTAAAGGTTATACTTTACTTTTTTGTATTTTTTTAAAGAATTTGAATTTTATTGTTTTTATATTTTAGTATAAATAATAAACATATTCAATATGAAGAAATGTGACATTGGAAAAAGTCTTAACATTCATTGCCACAAAACTGGATTTTCTAGAAAACAAGGTTTTGTTCAATTCAAAGATCTTTCTTGTGAAAAACAAGAAGAAATAATATGGCGAGCAAATTTAAGCAACCCTCGGAATTAGGAAAAATGAGATCGGCAATAATTTACCGACCTCAATCTTTTTGAGGTTGGCATTAGGTTGGAAAAAATTATTTGATACAAAGGTCTGACCATAAAACATAGAAACGAGGTTGGCAATTTTTTCTAACCTAAAACACTTTCAGGTCGGCAGTTAGGTCGGCATTGCCGAATGCCGACCCTAATTCCGAAGGTTGTTAAAGGGAAAAATATTGTTCAATAAGAATTATATGTTGTTATCATGAGCAGTTCTATGGGAAATATTTTGAGAGAAAAATTACAAAGTGTTGCAATCCTTTTGGAACACACAAGAAAGGTTAAAAAATTTTTATAAAAGGTAATTGAACATTAATTACAACAGAATTTATATGAAAATTAAAAGAAATAGAATTTAATATTTATAACAATGTTTTTATTTTTAGTTATTTAAAAAACTAAAAACTAAATTTGTTTCTTAGGTAATATAAAGATTTCCCTAGACTTGGCAAAATTTTTGCAAGAAAATAATTTTTATGTAACCCCAGGTTGGAAATTCTGCAGTAAATGTTACAAAAAAGCAGTAAAAACTGATGAAGATTTTAATTCACAAGAAGAATGGGAATCAAAAAGTGAGAAAAAAATTAAGTTAGATACTACTATAGAATTGTTTGGAATTTTACCAATCAAACTAAAAAGTCTTTCAAAACACAACAAATTGCCTGCAGCAAAACAAAAGTTTGAGAACATTATTGACAGAGTTGCAAAAATGGTCTCATTAGCATATAATATTAAAGAAACTTCTTTAACAACAGAAATAAAAAGCCCAATTTCAAACAACAACATTAACAATGACCATGATCTAGACATTTTATTGTGTAAAATAAAAATAAAATTTCAGAGACTGACTCTTATCACTATAAAGTGCAAATGTTAACACTCGCACCAAAATCACGGATACGTTCAAAGATATCAAGCTACTTTGAGTGTCTGAGTATCTTGTTCAAATTGCAAGAAAAGTTAAAATTGAGCATGAAATTCTATCATTGCCCGAAAAAAAACCGGAAACCCACTCACCAGAAACAGTTAATTTAGTGATTAATTTTTATCAAAGTGATGAATTTTCAAGAATGATGCCAGGAAAAAAAGATTTCATAAGTGTTAGGAAAAACCAACATGTTCAAAAAAGATTATTGCTACTCAATCTTAATGAATTACATGTTGCGTTTAAAAAAGACTACCATAACATCAAAGTCAGTTTGTCAAAGTTTTGTACGCTTAAACCTAAATGGTGCATTACAACTAATGCGTCAGGTACTCACAATGTATGTATACATCACCGAAATACAAAATTTCTTATTGATGCCATTAGGTGGAATAAAAGTTATAAAGATTTCATGGCATTGATTGCTTGTTCGCCTAAAATGCAGAATGTATGTTGCATCAATGTAACCAATACCTGGTATTGAAGCATTAAAAACTTTTTTAGTGCAAGAGTTTATGGACTATGAGCTCGAAGAAGATATAGCATTCAAGCAATGGCAGAGTACCAATTGTACAACACTATTATTATAGTCTTTGTCACTAGATGAATTTAATGATTTATTATGTGACAGCATTGACAACCTTACCACTCTTTCATATATTGCCAAAACACTAAGTAGATACTTGAAAAACTGTAAAGAAAATCTTAACCAAAACGAATGCTTAATTTTAGGAGATTATGCTGAAAATTATCATTATGTTGTTCAGGATGAGAATGTTCACTCTTTACAATGTACTTTATTTTATAGAGGAAAAACTTCTCAAACATAAATCTTTTTGTTACCTTTCAGAAGATATTGACCATGACACAGGATTTATTTACAAAACTCAGGAAGATATAACTAGATATATCAAAAAAAATTTACCTGATGTATCAAGTGTGAAATACTTTTCCGATGGTTGTGCAGCACAATTTAAAGATTTTAAACTTTATCAATCTTTGTCATCACAGTAAAGACTTTGATTTAAGTGCTGAATGGGTATTTTTTGCTACCAGTCATGGTAAATCCTCCTGTGATGGTATTGGTGGGAATGTTAAAAGAGTAGTATGACAAGAAAGTCTAAAACAAATAACTACTGGGCAGATTTTAGATAATAATTTAATGTACTCCTTTTGTGAAGCCAAGATAAATGGAATTTGTTTTATATTATTTTCAAAAGATTAAATCGACCAAACAAGAATTCAATTAGAAAAAAGATATTTAGGTGGAAGAACAGTTTCTGGCACAAGGATGTATCATCACTTTATTCCAATTGCTTCAAACACTATAAGTTATAAAAAAAGATGTATTGATAAATGCACTGAAAAATTTGGTATCATTCGAACAAGCAAACATAATAAAGAGATTTCATTAAACATAAAAAAATGGATTATATTGCATGTTTTTATGAGGGATTTTGGTGGGTAGGGATTGCTGAAGATGTAAGCGACCTTGATATAAAAGTCAGATTCATGCATCCACATGGACCAGGTAAAAACTTCTTTTGGTCAATGAGAAATGAAGAGTGTTGGGTGCTCAATTCTGACGTTATATGCCTAATTTTTACACCCACAACAATATCAGGTCGTTTGTACAACATATCTGATTTAGATTTGGAGAATATAAGCAGTTGGTTACAAAAAAAAATTAACTACATTTAAAATTATTTTGTTGTAATTTTATTTACCTGTTTTGCATTTAGAATTTGTCTTTCTTTTTTTCTTTTTTTCAAATCCTTAGATGTAAGGCTGAAAAGGAGTGGAAGTTTAAATAATTCCCACTGTCTACCTCATAATGTCAATGGCTATATTAGTCTTAAACTACTAATAATACCATAAAGATATTGATATAAATAAAAATGTTTAAAAACATTACAGTATCTTTGGTTTTAAAATTTAAGATTTTTAAAATTGTGAAAAGATCTCAGTTTTGAGTGCTTACTTTGAAATAAGAGGTAAGTATTTATCGATTTGAAATAATGAAAATAAATTTTAGAGTTTATAAAGTTTCTCAAACTTAAACTAAAAATGTATATATATATGTTTTTAAATTATATTTTAATAATTATAAATTCAAATTATGTAAAAAAAAATTTAGGGAGATTGGGGGGGGGGGGCAGAGTTAGTCAGAGTCCCCCTGGCCCTCCCTTGGCATATGAATATAAATGTCCTAAAATAGTCACTAAATAACATTCTTTGGTGTTTCATTTAAATAAATGTTTTAAAAACATTTCAATTGCTTTTGTTACAAAATTTAAATTTTCCTAA
Source organism: Hydra vulgaris (assembly GCF_038396675.1). Lineage (NCBI taxonomy): Eukaryota > Metazoa > Cnidaria > Hydrozoa > Anthoathecata > Hydridae > Hydra > Hydra vulgaris. The sequence goes on along the minus strand of NC_088930.1, from coordinate 5,717,843 downwards.
ATAGATACCACTACTAAATGCAAATTTTGATCAAGTATTAGAGAGACAATTGATCTAATTGACAATTGAATCTAATTGACAATTGAATCTAATTGAAAATTGACAATTGAATCTAATATTTTTCAGTAGACCTAAGATGAAATAATGATATACAATTAAACTTTTTAATCAGGATTTTGAGCCACAGTCTTCATTTTACCTCCAAAAATCATTAATTTACAGTCAATAATTTTGAACAAAATTGGATAAACGAGGCATTTCCTGAGACAATCAAGTCTCAAGGGTGCTATTTTTGGATTTCTTGAATAAAAATCTATTGGGGTACCACATTTTAAGATATTTCCCCAAGCTATTATGAAGATACTATGTGTCAAAGTTGCTCTGTAGTCGCTTCAGATAATCACTAAAATGATGAGTCAGTATTGAAACGTAAGGGTGTCGAAATTTTCGACATTCGAAATTTGCCCTGGGGGTAAATCCATATGAAATCCTTAAAAAAAAAAACATTTTCGGAAAATGTTTTTTTTTTTAAGGATTTCATATGGATTTACCCCCAGGGCACCCACTAAAGAGTAGATATTATAACAAAGAACGCCTTCCATCTTGTTTCTTTACAAGTAATTCTGTTTTGTTGAAAAAATTCAATTTATATTCTTTTTCAGATGGAATTGGTTTTGATTGAATACTCTATAATGGAATTGGTATATTTTTGATTGAATACTCTATAGCTGAAATCATTTTCCTGCCAAAAAATGTTTAGAACACTGTCTTGCAGAAGTGTTTTCAACATTTTATTCTCCTATATATTTTATTCTGCTAAACATTAAAGCAATACTTATTATTAAAAATTTCATTTTTTTTTTTTTTTTTAATTTTTCTTTTCGTAGTAAGGGCATACTGTTAAATATCTTCTTCCAGTCAATCAAAACTTCATATTGATATGTGGTCACGGTGAAGCGACAATCTTTTTTAAAGTAAGCCCTAATATTAAAACTCACTAGATCTTTTATTAGTAACTCAAAATGTTTCTCTTTGAAGTAGTGTTAAATGTTAAATTTCATGCTTCAGAGTTCAAAAGGTGAGAAAAGAAAAATAGAAAAAGATAATACATTTTTAAATAAAAGATTAACAAAAAATAAAAATCACATCTATCATGACAAACAACCAAATAATATACCTATTAACTGCTGGTTCTTTATAACAAATATTTAAACGAGATCTTTTTTCTTCTTTTAAATCTATATCATCATTATTAATACTTTGATTGAAAAATCGAATTTGAGGAGGACTAAAAATTCTAACTCTTCTTCTGTTTTTTTCTCCTCCATCTGAACTATAGATACCTGAAAATATTGATAAATAAGAAAAAACCTTTCTTAAAAATTAAAAATTTGGTCTTTGAGCAAATTTTTAACTTTTGTAAATTTATTTAATTTTATCTACATAATTCTAGTTTTTGAAATGTAAGTGAAACCAGTAAGACCAGTATTACTAATAACCATTAATATTTTTATATTTTCAATATATATTACCTTATAGTGTGTGCATATGTGTGAGTGGATAAAAATATATAAATCAGTTTATAATAAAAAAATATTAAACGCTAAGTCATCTACAATTCCAAAAACCTTTTTTCAAATTTTTTTCATTTATATTACTAAAGCCTGTAAGAGTTTTACTACTAAATGTTAACAAACTATTTAGTACCTCTCAGAGATTTCATCAACAGCTGTAAAATAACAGTTATTCAACAGTGCTATATAAGGCATGGATGTCTCTGTTTGTACATTTAGTGTGTATTGTCAAAGCTATATAAGGAGCTCTGTGTTACCACTTTGGAATCATTAAAAGAGATGAGGTATTGATTAGCTTATTGTTAAGGGTGACAAGTACTATTTATGTTTAATATATCAGGTTTTCTTTATTAACTTAAATCATGGCAATAGCATCAAAAAATATTAAACATAAAAAAAATTGAGAAATATTTCTGGTCTTCGAAATAATTTTTTTTTTTCAGAAAAATTAACAAGCCCTACTTGCTTTTTGTGAGCCTAATAATTAAATAATTTGTCTATAACATCTTCCAAATCTCAGTTTTGATGTCTATTACTCGCACAAAGACTTGAGTAGCTATATATTCTGCTTGTGCATATATTTACGTATCAAATCACCTTACATCATAAAATCATATTTGAATACTCTGGCTATTTTTTTAGAAATATACATTTGTTAAGCAATATATATATATATATATATATATATATATATATATATATATATATATATATATATATATACATATATATATATATACATATATATATATATATATATATATATATATATATATATATATATATATATATATATATATATATGTATATAAATTTATATATATATATAAAAATTTATATACATATTATAAGTAGCCTCCTCATCTGTAGTGGCCTTCTGGGCCTTGGGGAGGTGAAATAACAAAACAAAAAAAAAAAAATGTATATAAATTTATATATATATATATATGTATATATATATATATATATATATATATATATATATATACATATATATATATATATATATATATATATATATATATATATATATATATATATATATATATATATATATATATATATATATATATATATATATATATATATATACAGTGACCTAGAAAGGTTATGAAAGTTAGGATGCATGGGGGGGGGGGCTTATATATATAATATCTGTAATGTTATGTAAGAAAATCTCTATTGAAGACCTAATTCAAACCTTTTTTTTTTACATTACATTAAATTGGTTTCACGGCCTTTAAAAGTGAACCCAATTGAGACATAACCTTGAATTTAATTTTTTTTTTTTAGTGACAAAACAACCAACTGAGGAATGAAGCTGATTTACAATTTAAAAAAAACAAAAACAAGATAAATAGCAATATCTCAACAATAAACAAACAATTATTGTGTTATCAAGTTTATTTAATTAATATTTAATTAAAAATAAGAGAATGTAATTTTGTTACCAATTGTAACCAATTGAGACATAATGTAATGTTAAAATGCTATAGGGGTTTACATTCATCTCTGGGAAAATTGTTTTTATAACTGCAAAATGTAAGCTTAGTCAAATTTATTCAATTTAAGTTAATCAATTTGTATAGTACTCGGAGAATTTTTTTATTATCTTTTCGATGTTTGCCTACTTTTTTCCATGTTAACCTTATCTTCTCGTCACGGTAAGGAAGGAGGCATCAACTTCCTGGTTAAATGCACTTCTGTGGTGCTCTGTGACAAGACCGCTAGGTCTTCTTGGGGCACCTAAATAACAACAACAACAACAAAAAAACCCTACTTTTATCCATGTTGGCCATCTTTTTTTAAATTCTTTTTTTTTTTTAATGAAATCTTGATTTGATAAGACATTTTATACCTTTCTGAAGATACGTTATACCTTTATGAAGATACGTTTAGATATTTTAAATTTATTTTAAAACATCAAAAATATCTTCAGAGAGATACTTTTGATGAACATCTTTTTTGATGAACATCTTTTATGCCTGCATCTATGATACTTGCAACCATCACTACCTGCCCAGTAGCAGAAATATTTATCTTTCCCTATCAAAAGATGTTGGTTTCTTTAAGCAAAGTAATTGCTACAAAACCATTATTCTTTTTTCATATTGAGTGTTCATTTACCCGTAAGTTACTTTATGTATGGTTGTGCCTCACTAATTCGTTCAAATAATCTCTAATTTTTTATGTTAGATGTAATGTTTTTTTCTACTGCATTTCCAAAATATCTTACTTAATGTTTTAAAGTACTGTTTACAGGAGATGAACTCCTTTTAATAAGGTTAGGCCAGGTTCAGGATTGTCATGATAACCCTGCTACTGGTATCATTAAACCCATTACTTCCTGCCCCATACCCTGCTACCTTGTAGGGTTTGCTTTTTGTGCTGTGGCAGTGCTCTATCTATGAATGAGTCATGTTCTTTTTAAACTTGAATCATGCCAAAAGTAACCCAAAATATTAAACATAAAAAACCAACCCCACCACCAAACTGTTTAAATATATTTTTTACAAATATTGATGCAAAGCAATCTTCCATCAACTGAACCTTACCTCCTGCAAAATTTACCAGACTTAATTGTTCTCAGTGAGACTAATTTAAATTCCGCTATAAAATGACTTGGAATGGTGTCTCTTGTGCCACCTACTAAAATTCATTCTTGTATTACCCGTCATTATATTAAGTCTCATCCTTTTACTGTGATTGTTCCTACATGCACCAAAAAATCTTGTTTGTCTAGTATTTTTTCCTTTTACATTAGTTCTTTGGAATTTGCTTCCTTCATCTTGTTTTCTTAATTCATATAATTTGCAATATTTTAAGTTATTTGTCAATTGTTATCTTGCTCTATAAACTTTATCTTTTCTCTTCCAGTAACTTTCCACTCTAATATGGTTGCTTGCAGCCTTGTTGGAATTGAAGATGATGAAAAAAATAAACCCTAGATATTGTATTTATTTATAAAGGAAATAATAATAATTCCTTCTTCAGATCTCAGTGTTGATTGGTACTATCTTTTAATTTGCTTGGCTTTGAGGTATACATAAGCATCAATTCAACTATTTGATGTAATTTCTGATCAAATTGACCATGCCCTTCTCTTTACCCTCTGCCAAAATTGTTGTTATTGGTGACTTTATTGCTCATCACACTGAATGGCTTAGCTCTAACGCCACTGACCCTGCTGGCACTAAAACCTATACCTTCTACATTTCTCAATCTCTTACTCAGATAGTTAACTTTGTGACTCGTTTTCCTAACAACCCTAATCATTTACCCTCACTCTTTGCTTTATGCCTGGTCTCTGATCCTAGCTTGTATTCAGTTTCTTCCTTTTCTCCCTTAGGTGGTTCTGGCTATGCAATGATCTCTATAAACATTTGATGATCCTTAGGCTTATGTCTTTTCTCTTTCAGGTGGATTCAGGCAGGAATGAAAGCTCTTATTCCTTCTCATCAGTCCCAAATCAAGTCTTATTCTACTTCATGGTTTTCACATTCTTTGCAGCTGCTATATCAAATCATAATCAATTTTTCTTTTTCAAAAGAATTAATCTCTTTTTCAAACGGCTATTTATTATTGCAAGAAATCGATGTAAAAGGGTGCTGTCTTATGCTAAGCTCCATTATTCCCAGTTCACTAAATCCTGTATCTTATCTCAGAAGTTATTATTCATGGAACTGATCTTATTATTTCTCCCAAGGATATCACAGAACTATTTGCAAGAAACTTTTCTTCTAATTCGACTCTTGAACCTTATGGCCATTCTCTTCCTTCCATTCCAATTAAACAGGTTTATTCCTTTGAATCACTCTAGCTCCAATTGTCAAAGTTATATCTAAATTAAAATCTTCTATGGCTTGCAGTCATGACAATTCTGTCATAGTCTTACAAAGTTATTCTCCAGAACTCTCTTCAATTCTCTCTAAACTATTTAATAAGTGCTTGACTGACTCTTTTTTTCCTGCCTGCTGGAAAATGGCATCTGTTGTTTCAATTTTCATCTGCTAAAGATGCTTTTGCTTATCATGCTTGCCATTTCCTTACTCCTGACTCCATTCTCTACCTCTACAAATTTCTTATTCGTTCCTGTATGGAATAGTGTTATCATAGTAATAGTAATATAGATGGTGTAGCGAATTACATCACGAAACACATATATGGTTATATATGCGTTATGACAGCCTACACTACTCTTTATTTTATTTATAATAATTTACAATTTGTTAAATCAAAATTATATATAAAAAAAAATTAGAGTTAAATAAATTTAAAAAAATTTATAATAAAAATCTATCAAGTCTTGCTTTAAAAGAGTTCAAAGACTGCGCATTCACCACATGAATTGGTAATGCATTCCATTTATTTACAATACAGTTACTAAAAATTGCTTGTCGAGACAAAGAATGCTTGACATTTTCTTTTTCAATTCTTAGATCATGACCTCTTATTGCTGATGCTGGTTCGTTTGCTTGTAATGACAGTGCAAATTGTTGTGGTTTAGTGTCATAGCCATGTAATACGATCTATATTGTTCAATAATACTTTTGTACTAGATCGCCACATAAATGCCTAGTCTCCTACGTAGTCAATTTCATTTTGGATAATCGCTCCTCATAACACAGATGTACCAGTTTGGTTGCGCGACGTTGAACCTTTTCCAGTATTTCAATGTCACCTTTCAAAGTAGCATTCCATACAGGGATTGCAAACTCAAGGTGCAATCTAACTAGCACTGTGTACAGAGAATTAACTTGATGATGCCATTTGATGTCTAATGAGATCAACACGCAGAGGTCACATTCTACTGTTGTTTTGCCTAGTTTGTACTCAACACCATTTTCTGTAATCGTATAGATGGTCTTAGGGTTCTTTTTGCCAATGTGCATAACATTGCACTTCTCCTTGCTTAATTCCATAAACCATATAATTGTCCATTCAACTAACTTGTTGATATTGTTTTGCAAACTGATTGTATCCAAAATGTCTTTCATCAGTTTCATTAGCTTGCTGTTGTCAGCGTAAAGTTTGCATCTACATTGTAGTGTTTCTGGTATGTCATTGATGAATATTAAAAACAAGAGGCCCAAGAACAGATCCCTGAGGAACACCACTGAGTATATTCAACTATGATGATGAAATTTCTCCCATTACAACGCGTTGCCTACGATTGGTTAAGAAAACCTCGATCCATCTCAACAAAACCCCAGATATCCCATATGCTTTACACTTAAATAACAGCCTTTTGTGCGGTACCTTGTCAAAGGCCTTGCTGAAATCGGGGTATATCATGTCGATTGGACACTTGCACTCCATGTATGTTGTCAAAAAATCCATTGTTTCCAGTAAGTTGGTTGCACAAGCTCTTTTCTTCATAAAACCATGCTGGTGTCGCAATAAAGCATCATGTTGTTGCTAATGGTCAGTGATTGCTACACGAATAAATCCTTCCAAAATTTGCATGGAACTGACTTTAAAGACACTGTTCTGTAGTTTAATGCTACATATGGGCTGTCCTTCTTGAACAAAGGGGTTATGTTTGCTTCACTCTAACTATTTGGTATTGTGCCCAACTCAATTGTAAAGCTGAATATGATTGCTAGAGGTTTCGAGAGTGTTGACGCATATTGCTTAAGTACATACGAACTTTCCATACAACTGTCCATCGCTTTGTTTTTGTCCGATTATTCTAGTTTATTTTTTACATTCTCTGAATTTAATTCAATCCTCCAGTCCCATTCAATGTCTTCATTTATTACTTTATCGAATTTCCGAAAACAGATTAAAAACTTTCATTAAGACAATTGACGATTTTTTCCTTGTTGAAGATTAATGCACCTGTACTGTCTCTCAACATTTGTAATTTATGTTTTAACTTGTGTTTTAACATGTGTCTTTTCGCATACAAATAGAACACCCGAGGGTCTGTCTTTATCTTGTCAACAATTATTTTTTCATACTCGCTCACTGATTTCTTCATGGCTATTCTCACATTCTTTTTTGTCATTTTGTATACATTTAATCATTTGATATTTTTATGACTTGTTGCTCTTAGATGATTCTACAGTGTTTGTTAAGACGTATTAGTCACCTAACTTTAGCCGGTATACATGGATCCTTTATTGTACTTTTTATTTTGTTTTGTTTGGACAAAATAAATTGCTGACACATGCACTGACACTGCAGTCCCTCCACCAATACCTATTAATCTATTTTTTTGTAGCATATATAACCGTCTAAATATATTACTGATGACTCATTAAACC
>NC_088930.1:5587500-5705000 GCF_038396675.1 Hydra vulgaris | reverse complement strand
TATGTTATATATATATACATATATGTGTGTATATATATATATATATATATATATATATATATATATATATATATATATATATATATATATATATATATATATATATATATATATATATATATATATATATATATATATATATATATATATATGCATATATATATATATATGCATTAGGGTGGAGTGATTTTAATGGGTCCCTAATATTATGTAAAAAAAAGTTTTTCAAAAGTATGTCATGTTGGGTCTCAAAAGAAGCAAAGTTTTATAAAAATTTCAAAAATAACAATTATTTTATAAAAAAATTATTAAGATTTTTTTGAAATTATAATTAAAAAAAATAAACTTTTTCATTTTTAGTTTAAAAGGTCATTTTTTCTGCAATAAACTATAAAATAACAATTTTTTTTTAAAATAATTGTTGTTTTTGAAATTTTTATAAAATTTTGCTTCTTTTGAGACCCAACATGACATACTTTTGAAAAACTTTTTTTTATATAATATTAGGGACCCATTAAAATTTTAAAGGTCTTGAGGAACCTCAAGATAATTTCCTAGAGCATTGATATTTTTCCAGAGTATTTCTGAAATGAATAGACAACTTTTGCACACCCAGGTTAAATGAATTGTATAAAAAAAACTATAATTCACTCCACCCTAATATGCATATATATATATATATATATATATATATATATATATATATATATATATATATATATATATATATATATATATATATATATATATATATATATATATATATATATATATATATACTTTTATATATATATACAGTATGCGACAAAAGTGTTAACATGTTTTTGAAAAATATTCTTTTTTAAAAGAAATGATTGAAATACATGTTTATATATCAATATATATATACCAAAATAAAGGTAATTCATTGTAGTTTCATGTTTTGAGCCTGAATTTAAATGAATGAGAAGTGTTTATAGCAAATTATTTATTGAAACAAAATGTTAGATGTAAACAGTTTTGTCGCGATTTATGCTATTATTAATTTTAATGCGAAATTAATACTTTGTGGCTATATTTTTAATTTGTTTAAATAAAACATATCTCAATTAGTAATAAACGGTTTATTTAAACTTAAAATTCGTAATGTAAACAACAGAAAAATTATAATTGAAAGAATGAAGAAAGTGTCGAAAGAAATTGAAAATTTAGCTGTTCAGAAGCTTAAATCAGGATTGTCTCTTCGTGAGATAGGACGAGAACTTAATATATCTTATTGTTTAGTCTATAAAATTAAGAAGCGAAACGATATAGAGGAGAAATGCAAAAAAAATGGACGCAAGAAAATTTTCACTACTCGAGATCAGAGAACAATTTCTAGATTAATCATGACAAATAAAGCAAAATCAGCACACGATGTAAAGAAACAATTTAATAATGCTCAAGGTAGGGGAGGGAGGGGAGCATTGGGCAGTCGGGAGGTTTGGGCACCCCCTCATTTCTCATAATCTATTCTAGATATTTTTTGTTTTCTACCATAGCATTATAGTTTTATAACTGGTAACACCGCTCACCAAAAGTGTCTCTGTCATTTCACTTGGTTGTCAAGTTACATGCGCTTAATGGTTTGTTGTGTACAAAAGTAAATATTTTGTTTGGGATTTGAAGAAAGATAACAAAGAAATCTGCAAGAAAGTGTAAGTATCTGTGTTAACTTTTTCTTTTGCATTTAATAAACATTATATTTACCTGGCAATTAGGATTTAACATTTGATAAAAATAAACTTATTCAAATCTATTTGAAAAGTGAGGTTATAGGGAGCATTGGGCACGCAGGTAGGAGGGAGGTTTGGGCATGCCCAATGCTCCCCCTTTTTTATAGTTTGTTTTGGTGTCATACGTTTGTAGTTTTTTGCTATGCATATTGAATTGAATATTTAATCATTTCTTTTCAGGACAATGCCGTTTTCATTTAAAAAAAGAAATAAACGACGTGAAATACCTAGAGATGTTATTTTGCGCGCATTAGAAGAGGTTTCTAAAGGAGGAAAAATTAAAACTACTGCGATTAAATATGATATACCCAGGTCTAACCTTCAAAGATACATAAAACAGGGTGGCGTTGTGAAAGATATTTCTTCTAAATTTATATCATCCCAAATATTCATGAAAGATGAAGAAGAAAAAATTTCAGAATATCTTGTAACATTATTTAAACTAAACCATGGAATGTCAAAACTGAAGGCACGTGAATTGGTTTACGAATACGCCACTGCTATTAATAAAAAAATACCAGACAACTGGACAGAGAAGAAACTTGCATCCAATGATTGGCTAAGGGGATTTTTTAAAAGACAACCTCATCTTTCGATAAGGACACCAGAAGCTACCAGTCTCTCACGTGCCACAAGTTTCAATAAGAAAAATGTCAGAGATTTTTTTGAAAATCTTAAAACTGTATATGAACGGCATTGCTTCGGCCCTGAGTCTATTTACAATATAGACGAAACTGGATTATCAACAGTACAACGAACCCAGAAAGTGATTGCTCTCAGAGGCACTAAGCAAGTTGGGCAAGTAACGTCAGCTGAAAGAGGGACACTTGTAACGGTTTGCTGCGGTATTAATGCATTGGGTAACTCAATACCACCCTTTTTCATATTCCCACGGGTTAATTTCAAAACATATATGCTAAATGATGCACCTGTTGGTTCAGATGGAGCAGCACATCCTTCAGGGTGGATGACAGCACCATGTTTTTTAAAATATATACACCATTTTGCAAAACACGCAAAACCAACGCCTTCCTCACCAGTTCTATTGCTGCTGGACAATCACGAGAGCCATATTTCAGTACCAGTTCTTGATTTTTGTAAAGAATCAGGCATTGTTTTAATGACTTTCCCACCGCACTGCAGCCATAAACTGCAACCCCTAGACCTGACTGTCTATGGGCCACTCAAAACTTATTATAACACTGTTGTAACAGATTGGATGGTAAGCAATCCTGGCAAAACCGTAACAATTTATGAAATCCCAAAATTAGCAGCAAAAGCCATCCCACTTGCATTCAAGTTGCAAAATATTCAAACAGGATTTAAAAAACCTGGCATTTGGCCATTCAATTCAAACATTTTCTCTGATGAAGATTTTGTTTGTTCTTCTATAACTGATCGCTGCTTGCCGGAAGAGAATAATGTTGCTACAGAAAAATCGATTTTAGAACAACCTATCATGGAACAGCCTTCAACAGAAGAAAATCTGAGTCTGGAGGATCGTACAAGTTCAAATGTGGAAGCCACTGGGCCATCTCAACTGGAATCTTTATCTAAAAACCAGACTAGGGGCACTGTCAATGTAACACCTGATTTAGTAAGACCATTTCCGAAAGCCGGCCCCAGAAAATTGGATGGCATGAAACGGAAGAAAGGAAAAACTAGAATATTGACAGACACACCCGAGAAAAGAATTATAGAAATGGAAGAAAAAGAAAGAAAAAGAAAAGATAAGATCAAAGAGCTCAATAAAAATCGAAAATGCTCTAGAAACGAGAAAAGCACGAAGATTAGCAGTGATGATGAAATAAAAAATGCTTCCGTTTCTGATGTAGACCTTGTTGAAATTGATTCATCGGAAGAAGATTTTGATGTAGACGATGTAATTGTTATGGATAGAAAATTCCAAATCAATGACTTTGTGTTAGTTAAATTTGACACCAAAAAAACTGTTTATCATTATGTTGGAATAGTCGAAGAGGTTAATCACTCCATGGCAACTGTCAAATTCATGAGAGCGAGTAAGATAAGAAATACGTTTATGTTTCCTGACATCGAGGACGTAGCCAGCGTCCCCCTGGAGGATATAAAGACAAAATTGCCTACACCAACAACATGGATAAAACGTGGCAGTCTAAAATATAAATTTGACAAGCCTCTTTGGGTTATACCAAATTTAAGATAAGTCTTATTAAGTCCTACATCGTGCAGTATTGATTCCAAGTGACATTGTTTAATTTTTTGTAAAGTTTATGATAAGAAAAAATGTTTGTATTACAAGTTGGATTACAATTTTTTATAGCAATGCTATATAATACTTAAGCATAGTAGTATATTAAAACAATATCGTGCATATTAATTACAGTGCCCAAACCTCCCCACAGGGGTGCCCAAACCTCCCAACCACAGGGAGGTTTGGGCACTTTGGACATGTGTTAGAAAATCGTATGTAACTTTGCGAGTAATTTTAATACTAAAACTCTTCTTAGCAATAATTACAGCCAAATATGTGTGCTAGATATATTTGAAATAAAATTTTGATTATAATAAAAAATAACAGTTTTATTAGCATCTATGTGAAAAAGTGCCCAATGCTCCCCACTCTCCCCTACAGTGGTAAGTACTCGAACAGTGCAGAGAGAACTCAAGAGAATTGGATTCAAGGCAAAAAAGAAGATCAAGAAACCACTACTAACACCGAAACATCGTAAACAACGATTGGAATTTGCAAAGAAGTATGAAAACTGGACTTTTGCTGAGTGGAGTAAGGTGATTTGGACAGACGAAAGCAAGATTAACTTGATTGGCTCTGATGCCATTTGATATGTATGGAAAAAAGCTGGAGAAGGAATTTCTGATCGTGACTTTATTCCAACAGTAAAATATGGCGGCGGAAAGTTGTTGCTTTGGGGATGTTTCTCTTCCTCTGGTGTTAGTAAAATCGTAAAAATTGATGGAATAATGGACGCGAAACATTATATTGACATTTTAAACAATGGCTGTTTGCCTAGTTTACGAGGATGGCGAAAGCAAATCCGTTCGACACTTTTTATGCAAGACAATGATCCAAAGCACAAGGCAAAAATCACATTAGAATTCCTAATTTCGAAGAAATTTAAGATTCTAGAGTGGCCTGCGCAAAGTCCCGATCTTAACCCGATCGAGAATCTTTGGTCTATTGTGAAGAATCGAGTTTATAATTATGAAACAAGAGCAGCCAGTCGACAAGAATTATGGGAACGAGTTGAGTATGTTTAGAGTTCGATAACTGTTGAAGAATGCAAGAAGTTGATTGGTAGCATGCCTGCGAGAATTGCAGCAGTCATTAGAAGTCGTGGAGGCTACACAAAGTATTAATTTCGCATTAAAATTAATAATAGCATAAATCGCAACAAAACTGTTTACATCTGACATTTTGTTTCAATAAATAATTTGCTATAAACACTTCTCATTCATTTAAATTCAGGCTCAAAACATGAAACTACAATGAATTACCTTTATTATGGTATATATATATTGATATATAAACATGTATTTCAATCATTTATTTCAAAAAAGAATATATTTCAAAAACATGTTAACACTTTTGTCGCATACTGTATATACTTTTATATATATATATATACTTTTATATATATATATACTTTTATATATATATATATATATATACTTTTATATATATATATATACTTTTATATATATATATATACTTTTATATATATATATATATATACTTTTATATATACATATATATATATATATATATATATATATACATATATACTTTTAAAAGTATATATATATATATATATATATATATATATATATATATATATATATATATATATATATATACATATATACTTTTAAAAGTATATATATATATATATATATATATATATATATATATATATATATATATATATATATATATATATATATATATATATATATATACTTTTACATATAGATATGTGTGTGTGACAAACTTAAATTTTATTTGGGGATACCATCTTTTTTTGACAAAATGGGAGGGAGAGGGGAGAGAGTATGTTTTTTATTAAACAAGTTAGAAAAAATGAACTAGCTAAAATAAACAGAAAATTACTTATTTACTACAACATTTGAAACTGAAAATTTTTTTCCTACTTTTAATAAAAAAGCAAAAGAAAAATAATAAAAAATAAATATTTTTGGGCGCCCATACTGCTCCAACAGATCAGGGTTATTCCTTGTATATATGTGTGTGTTTAAGAAAAGTATAACTAAAATATAAAATTTATTGACATTCCAAAAAATATCTTAAAACACTGGGCGCAAGTGTAATAGGATTTGGTTAAAATATACACAAGTTACTATGCCAGAAAGAAAGGGCTGTAGAGCAGTTTGTAATGCATGCAGAAAAGAAATGGAGGGTCAAGTTCAAAGGATGCATGAACGTCTAGAGAAATGAAAACAATCATGACCCTTTAAAGTTATTGAGTCAATAGAAGATCAACAACCTTTGGAAGGTAATTAATAAAATTACTGTATCCCGATTATAAACTATTTACTTTTCTTAAAATTTAAACTTTTAAACTGATAATATACACAAAACAATCATCAAGCTGGAGCAAATTATAGAAAGTCGAGGAACAAAATTACCATTTTCTTCTCAAACATGCTAGAGTTCTGCATGTGATTCATTTGAAAAATATGTCAATAACTGGAGCATCATTTTCACAATGTTTGAAAAAAATAGAGACTTGAATCCCAAGATCGGTAGAAAAGTGAGTGACAGATAAAGCGAAAAGTGAATATTGGTTAAAAAAATTAAAACCAATGGAGTTGCTCTAGATAAGTTGCAAAGAGATCAAACAAACATAAGTTACACTGTTGAAATTTTTAAAGAGCTGATAAACATGTTATCATTTTTGTCAACTGAAAAAAAAAATATTGGAAACTAGATATCTTCAGACTGTCAGTGATGCTCATTTCCTTGCAAATACGCTAGATCCTAGATATTTTGTGGATTTTTCCGAAAATGAAAATGAAGTTGCAATGACATTCGCAGATAAAGAATTTAAGAACTTGTTACCAATAATATTCAAGTTGAAAGCCAAGTCTACTCCATTAGATAAAAGCTATTTGTATAGTGAATCTGTTTTAAAAAATGTATCACAAGTAGAATGGTGGAAATCTCTAAAATTTTTTGAACTGCAACATGGATATTGAAGGTTTGTTAAACACACCAGGTTCTAGTGCTGAAATTGAAAGAATTTTTTTTACTTTTGGGCTTGTTCATTCTAAGTTAAGAAACAAGATGAGAGTAGAAAAAGCAGCAAAGCTTGTTTTTATATACAGAACATTAAGCAATGATGTATTGGTTGATAAATTATAGCAATAATATTTAAAGAAAATATAACTTAATCAAGTAAAATGACAAATGCTTTTTTTAATTGCAAAAAGTTGATTAAACATAGCTTTTTTTTAAAAAAAGGAGTTTAAACCAAAAAACCCATGTTTTTTGGGTTTTTTCAAAAAAAAAAGGTTTTTTGCAACCCTGCTTGGTGATGACAATGGTTTTTTGTGTTTTATAGTTTTTGGTACTTAAGTCATTTTTAAATTTGTTAAAGAACTTGACTCAAAGCATAGATAGTACTCAGTAAACTATTTAACAGCACAAGCAATTGCCTCAATACTATTAATAAACTCTAAGCCATAATAAAGGGCTCCAAATGTGGCCTCGACAATGCACACCAAAAGTACGAACAGGGACATCATTCATTTAACATCTGCCCAAGAATATTTTTATCAAGACACCATCTCTAGCCTTTACTCAACCAAGAGCCCAAGGTGTTTTAAGTCGGAGTTGACTTCTCCTAGCCTTTGCCTAAAAGCGTATCCTACAAGGCAGCAGGACATGAACCAGGTTTTACTGGGTTACATGTTACCAGTAGCAGGATAAGCTGACCTGACAGAAATGTTTTACGGTAAAAATGTTTTATGAAATGTTTTATAGTAAGACCTTTGTATGAAATTTTTTTGCCGACCTGATGCCGACCTCTAAAAGATTGAGGTCAGCAAATTATTGAAGACCTCATTTTTCCTAATTCCGAGGGTTGCATATATATATATATATACAGCCCTCAGAATCAGAAAAAATGAGATCAGCAATTTATTGTCATCAGACTGGCAAAGATAGATAGACAGTTAGGTTTAGATTAGATAGACAGTTAGGTTGGCATTGTTGAATGCCAACCTTAATTCCGAGAACTGTAAATATATAATATATATATATATATATATATATATATATATATATATATATATATATATATATATATACATATATATATATATATATATATATATATATATATTTATATATATTATATATGCATGCATACATACATACATACATACATACATACATACATACATACATACATACATACATACATACATACATACATACATACATACATACATACATGCATACATGCATACATCAGTCTTTTCCGTTTAGCCAGTGCTTTTGTGCTCAAGTCTTTTCGCACTCGCCCATTTGCCCGCAAAAACTTTGGCAAGCGCATAATAAAGTGCTTGCCAAAAAATAAAAGTGTTTTGTTTTAAATTGCAACAAAACATTTTTGTTTATTTGTTTAATTTTTATGAAAAATGCTTTTTTTTACCTGTTTTGTTTTTTTTAATTATTTTATCTAGTACTTATTTAAAGCATTCTTTCCGCTATTTCTATTTTAATTTTAATAGAAAAAAATGAATTTTTTAAATCGCGCTGGCTAACTTAAAAATGATCATCCTGTCAGCGTTCTTTCGTGCGTCAGCGTTTTGTTTTTTTTAATTATTTTATCTAGTACTTATTTAAAGCATTCTTTCCGCTATTTCTATTTTAATTTTAATAGAAAAAAATGAATTTTTTAAATCGCGCTGGCTAACTTAAAAATGATCATCCTGTCAGCGTTCTTTCGTGTGTCAGCGTTCTTTCGTGGCATCAAATTTCAAATGGAGAAGACTGATACATATAGACATTTATTAGATAATTAATCTATAGCATTAAAAATTCTCTATATCAGTATATTTTATTATAAAGAACAATAACCAAATACCTTTTTTACAACATAATCCTTAGATGTCATGTTATAGTTTCCATCTGAGACATGAATTATACTCAATGGTATTCTTGCATTTAATTTTTCGCTATTTTGAGATAATTTACTGCTAGATTTAAAATTTAAATTCATGCCCTGACCATATTCTGCTTTTGAAGTTATAACTTTATTTTCCATTGTTTTATTTTTTCGTTCGCTAACAGATAGTTCTATAAGTTTTGCATTATCCTTCAGCTCAATTACATCAAAATCCTTTTGAGTTTCTTTGTCAACAAATTCAATCTCTTTCTTTTTATCAATAACAGAACTAACACAAGAACCTTTTTCTTTCCTATATCTCTCTGTGTGTGCTTGAAGTCTTTTGTTTTTCATAAGAATTTTTTCAGTTTGAGTAGAAGTAGTAACAAAAACAATATCTCTTCTTGTGTTTACCCCTTTTATCTTGTTTAAAATAACTGTTGAAACATACTTCTCTAATTTTTGTTTAGTTTGTTCTAAACTATTCCTAATTTGTGTGAGTAAGTCAACATTTAATGAAAAGCCATTGTCCTAAAAATACAATGGACAATACTATTCATAAAAATCATATCACAATATTTAGTAACACTTTTCACTGTAAAAATAAATAACAAAACCATTGATTATTATATTTAATTGTCATTAAATAATTTTTGAAACCAAATTTCTACCTTTTGGCAAGAGCACTTTAATAAAGCATTATGTGAGATACTTAAACTTTTACGCATTTCTATTAATTCCAGCTGAAAGTTAAACGCTTCTTTTTGAAAATTTTTTGCAGCACACCGGGATTCCTCTGAAAAAAGTTATTTTATTAACAACTTGTATTTCAATGATCAGTATATTTAATTAATTAGTATGTATTTTTTAAATAAATAATCAGTTTTAATGTGAAAAACCCCAGCAAATGTATGTACACTTCGCTGCACCTATTCCTAAATTAGTCAATGTATATACACTCCACTGCACCTATCATTAAATAAATACACATGAGTAAAAATACTGACCGCTTAAATAATCGCCTTTATTCAGGTTCTTATTAAGTGAGGCAAAAAGTTTATGAAATGAATCAAAAAACTGTTTATGCAAAAAATAAAAAATACCTAAAGCTAGTGCCAGCTAAGCATTTATTTTTATTAAAGATATAAAATAAATTTTGAAGAAGCTAGGGAATCCTAGAACTTCCTAAAATATACCACCAGGAAGAAGTCTTGGGAGTGAATCCTGCAATGTTCCTGACAGTACTAATTCTAACTGTTTCTCAGTGAAGCAGCAAATGATCAGTATTCTGGTTAAAGCGTTAAAGATTCCAAAAAATATCAAATGTTAGGTCATCAATTTTAATAGAAATATATTTTGACCTACATATGTATGTGTGTGTGTATATATATATATATATATATATATATATATATATATATATATATATATATATATATATATATATATATATATATATATATTTATATATATATATATATATATATATATATATATATATATATATATATATATATATATATATATGTGTGAGTGTGTGTGTGTGTGTGTGTGTGTGTGTGTGAAAAAATATAAAAGAAAAACACAATATATTTTAATCTTGACATGTTTCGTAGTTAACATACTACATTTTCAAAAGATAAAACTACAATTTAAAACTCTGGATATAAATATAAAATCAAAATTTGAAGACATTACAGAGGAATAATAACAGACAAATAGAATTGTTACAAACCAATAAAAATTATAATACAAATTTCAAATTTTGATTTTATATTTATATCCAGAGTTTTAAATTGTAATTTTATCTTTTGAATATGTAGTATGTTAACTACAAAACATGTCAAGATTAAAAAATATCGTGTTTTTCTTTAAAATATGTTCACATTTATTGCTATTGTATTGCTCAAGAAATATATATATATATATATATATATATATATATATATATATATATATATATATATATATATATATATATATATATATATATATATATATATATATTAGGGGTGTTCACATAACCACTGGGAAAAAAAAAATTTCTCTTATCTGAATGCACACTAGTTTATTTTGTGCCAATTGGCATTAAAATTTACTGTGCAAAAGATATTTAAAATAAATTAATGTTTAGAGGTTGCTCAATTGCCTTTTAGTTTTACAATAATAGCATTACGCCTAAATAATTTCCTAATTTTATCCCATGTTCAATTTAGATAAAATATTAAACAAATTTGATGTACCATTGTCTTTTATGAGCTAACTTCTTTGGTCATGTGACAAGCAGCCATCTTGTCATCTGATGTTTTTGATTGAAAAACATTTTCATTAATTGTAATTTTTTGCTGAACAACTGAAATATTTAAAGATTTTGAGGTTCTTATTTATTTTAATCCTATAAAAAAATAATTATAGCTGTTATGCCAATATCTTGTTTTTTAGTGCTAAATATTATTGGGTGACTTAACTTACTTTAGTGTTTGTAGTTTTGTAATACTTATGATTTCATCACAATCATATTGAAATATTGATCACATATTTTAAATTATGTTTGCAAACTAATATTTAATTTCTCAAGTTGAGTTTAATTTGGTATCATTTAATTTTAGCTTGTTGCTGAAAATGAGTGAAAAGATAAGTTCTTCAAATTTTCCTTTGACACGTAATCAAACTGCAATATGTTTGATTGGTCAACCTGAGAAGAACCTACCAAACAATGTCCTTCCAACGATGGTTGATGTGTTAAGGACGTTTTTCCACTAGCACAAAGCATTGAAATAAACAGTTCCAGCCAGTGCAAAAGCAACATCTAGTGGTTTAGCTCACATCTGGAAAAAAGCCAGAATTCCAATGACTTACCAGCCTCATATTGTATCAAAAGTGAAAGCATGTGTTGATGAATATAATTTAATTAAAAAGAATAAAGGAAGAGCTAATAAGTCACAAATTGCTAGAGAGAAAGATTTTAGTATCAAATTAGATTTACTGTTTGACATTTCACAAAAGGATGCAAACAAGCTAATTAAAATTGATGAAGATAAAATATTTCTGGAAGACCAAAAGAATCCTCGTATGATGAAGATGGCTGGAAAAGATGTAAAATTATCTCAACAAGAAAAGCGAACAGCAGAGCATCAACAAGCAGAAACAAAAAGAAAGCAGAATTAGGAAGAGAGAAGACAAAAAGCAAATGCTGTCCTTACCCCTAGGTGTAACCACTTTAGTCTTAATTGTGATAGTGATAGCAAAGCAACAGAAGTCAGTGAGATTCCTGATGACAATGATGATTATGAAATAGAAATTCCGGTTTATCACAAAAAACTAGTAACCCAATTAACTGACTGTGAACAAAGTCCTAAATATAAAAAGCCATATATTCTCAATGAAATTTTGTCTTCTCCAGATGTATCATCCACACTTGATCGAATCAATTTATCTGACCAAAAATTCACTATATTGGCAGCTGCAATTGCTAGAGCAAGTGGAGAGGACCTCCAAAGTACACCATTATCAAGATCAACAGTCCGCCGCAAACGCATCATGCACCGTTCATCAACTGAAAATCATATTCGGCAGAAATTTATGTCAAGTGAGAAACAACATATGGTTGTCCACTGGGATGGTAAGATGATGAGAGACAGCACTAACTATGAAAAACTGGTAGTAACCTGGAGAAAATACTGGGTATTGTAAAGATATCATCTGGCACTGGACTGGCACAAGCAACCTTCCAGTTTTCGGTATGTGTTTTGACACAACAGCATCAAACACGGGTTCCAAAAACAGGGTGGCCAGCTAAAAGTAAATTTTAAATTCCAGGATTTTTCAAGGAAATTTTGGGTAATTCAAGGATATATTGATTTTTTCTCGACAATAAAATGGACCAGTAAATGCAAAATATAATGTCTTAGAACGAAACAACTAAATATTTATATTTGAATATGCATATAAATCATACATGCATACATACATGTAATTGTTTGTGTGTTAAATATAAATCATATATACATACATATATTAATGTAAAGTTTGTTCAAACTCATACAAACGTGTGTATATATATATATATATATATATATACACACGCACACACACACACACACACACACACACACACACACACACACACACACACTCATATATATATATTTATATATATATATATATATATATGTATATATATTTATATATTTATATATTTTTATATATATGTATATATATATTTATATATATATATATATTTATATATATTTATATATATATAACAACTTTTTTATTTTATCTCTTTTTTGGATTGCTCCAGTTTTTTTAATGAAAGATCAAGGTTTTTAATTGTTTGTTCTTTTTCTAAAATTGTGTTTCTAAAAGAATTTGCTTTTGCAAGGACAGTGAAGTCTCTCTTTACTTCTGCGTCAATGCTTAACTTGTCACTATCAGATTTGAGAACTTCAATGCACTTTCTAACACTTTCTTTCTGTTTTTTAATAACTACAATATCTCCATCAATCAATTGACGTTTCCTGCTTACTTCATCTAACTTTAACTGATCCTTGTTTTCTTTCAATACTGCATTGTAGCGATAGTATGCTAGCTTACAACTTTTTAAAAGATTGCTGGGGAGCACATACTGATGAAAAGCAATGTCATGAGAATTGATGTGATTGTAAACTATTCTTTGAGAAATAAGAGATCTCTCTTGCAGATTTTCAACCAACAACTGTTTGTTGACACTTAATCCTCGTTCTATCCCAGATTGGCCATAAGATAACACAAAAATCATCGCACAGACTTTCCACAATGCTGAATACTTCAGAGTTTTGTGTAAATAGACAGCAAGAAATTTATCAACAGAATCAGTTAACTTGTTAAAAGACTCAAACTTTTCATTAAATTGAACACTTTCTGCACTAATAAATTCATCATTTTGTTGTTTTGCATCATCTGCATCATCGGTTGAAAGCCATTTTAATGCACCTAATCTCTCAGCTGTTTTGAACCATTTCATTTAGAGACAAAGATGAAGCATTCCTCACTAAAGAATATTTCAAAGGGCATCTTTCATGTAATTTTTGCAATAACATTATGATAATCTGCTTACATTCCATTATAAACTCTAATTTCTCTTCTGGTTTACAACAAAGAGAACTTTGCATCTGTTTTAGTGCTGTTCCGAATTCAATTTTGTTTACATCTAGGTGGTTGTTTGATTTACCTACTTCAATCTTAAATAAACTATATGCAGTTGCAGCTTCATTTAAAATTTTTGGTTTGAGAATCATTTTCATCAAACTTCGTAACATGCTTTCTAAACTGTTAGATAAAAATGCAACCATAGGCCTGTCTGTTTGAAATAGAACTAGAAATCCTTTCAATTTTTTAGCAAGATCTTTGAAAAACTGCATTCGCAAAGGTACAAAATTGTGAAGATGATAATCTACCAGAACTTCATAGCTCTTATTTTTAGGACGTCTGCTTTTGCATAGTGATTCCCAATACTTTATAATTTTAACCATGTTTGGCCATAAAATAATGCCTCTAGAAGCCACACCTTCATCTTCTACCCAGCGAGTTGCACAGAAACTGAGAAACAAAATCCAAAAATATAAATGGTGAAATGCTCTTAACTTATATATAAATATAAAAGATAAGATAATTTATTATAATATTTTTTTCTGTTCAAATATGCATACTTACGGCAAAGCAAGTAGATCAGTTTCGCAAACTCTAATATATTCATCTATTTTAGCTAGTGACTCTTTGAAAAGATTATACATTGCACGAAATATTTTTTCTAACTCCCACTTTTGGGAATTTATTGCTGTTTGTAGGGTACCATGAACAATGTGCAAACTGTAACTGCCCATACTAACTATATCAGAATATCGTTTTTCTTGTCTATGTTCATCTAACATTTTTAGAACCTCCCAATTAACATTAGGACCATCCATTGATACTTAAATTAGTTTTCCAAGATCAAACATCTCTGTTGCTTCAATAAGTTTGTCAAATAAATTCTGTGAATTAGGTTGTCTGAGGAATTTAGAATCAATATATCTAGCTTTTACAACACCAGAATTTGAATCCCAGTATATAATTCCACATTCCAATTGTTCATTTTTAAAGATTACATTCATACTCTCATCATATGACAAAACAAAGATGGGTGATGCTTTGACTTCAGATATAAGTTGCTCTCGATAGTATGGTGCTAAACCAAAATTTATGAGGTAGCCACATTTTGTTTTGCTTAATGCAAACTTTGATGCTATTGTACTATCAGAGAACACTGATTTGAATATTTCATTTAAATTTAAGCATGATCTTAAAGAAAAATGTGACATTACAACATTTAAGGTCCATATTATTTCTGCCTAGGTAACCAGAGCTGGAGATTGAAGATCCTCTATAGTAGGTTTTGGCATTTTGGCATTTAAAACCTTGTTTGAATTGGGAAAATGTTCTTGTAAGCTAACAAAAGCTGCTTTATAGCCAGATATTTCTGTAGTAAAATCTAGGAATGAAATGTGTAAAAAAAATAAACTAATATCCGGTAAAGTGCTAATCAAGTTGCTCCAAGCATTCCAAAATTCAAAAACATTTTTAAAAATAAAAAGTAAAAAATCAAATCAAATAACTAAAAAACTACCTGTAAAGAATATATCAGCTGTGTCCTTGTGTCCTATGTGTCCTTGCATGCTCTTTATGCTTCTTACCAATTGCATGAGAATCCAAAGCAGATACTCCCATGTTAGAAATATTAATATCTGTTCGACACCAATTACATCTTGATTTCTTTGAATTTGAAGAACAAAATTTTACCCAAGAAGAATACTTTTTATTGTATACCCATTCTGTTTGGAAACAGTTCTTTGACTTGGGCATTATGTTAGTTATAAATTAATTTTTATATATATATATATATTATTTGTATATTTTACTTTCTAAATAATTAGTAGAGTTATTAATACATATAGTAAAATTATTTAAAATATTTTGATCATTCCAGAAAATACATAATCAAACTAAAAATTTTGTAAAAGATGAAAACAAGAAAACAGAATATATAATATTTCATTTTATAGTTTTCATAATAAACGGAAAATATAACTCTATAAAAAAAAGTACCAGGATTTCCAGGATTTTTTGTAAAAAGGGGTGTTTTTCCAGGACTTTTCCAGGACCTATAAAATTCCAGGACTTTTCCAGGGACTTCAAGGACCGCTGGCCACCCTGAAAAATGGTGCTTGCATCTTGCTAGAGAAGTTGATGGAGAAAAATCTTCTCTACTTTGCTTGCCGTCACCATATGCATGAAGTAATTATTGGGGAAATATACTCAGTTTTGTTTGGACCCAGCAGTGGGCCCAACATAGGTCTATTTGAACTATTTCAGAAGTGTTGGCCAAGCATAAATTAAGCCAATTATGCTCCATTAGATGACGTCCATCTTGCTGAACCACAGCTTCAGCAACTTAGATTAGAGGTTGGCTGTTTTCTGCAGCCTTTCTTATCAGATGACTCTTCGTACTTACCAAGAGAAGACTACAAAGAGATGATCGAGCAGTGCCTTTTAATTTTGGGTTTTCCGTTATCAGACTATGCCACCAAGAAGTATCACTTTTGTATGCCGGGAGCTTATCATATGGCTAGATAGATGGCTAAAGTCATCTATTGTATGAAGATATACCTCTTAAGAAATAAATTCAAGATGACTATGAAAGAACAGAACAACTTGTGCGAATTTTGTATCGTTGCTACTCATATTTATGTACCAGCATGGATTGCCTGTCCAATTGCAAGTGATACTCCAGCAAATGACCTGATGCTCTTCACAAGAATTAAACAATATTCTAAGATCAACAAGGTCCTTTCAAATGCTGCTATGAAGAAGCTTCAAAATTATACTTGGTACCTTGGGTCAGAAATTATTCCACTTTCATTATTTTCTGATAGGGTTTGTGACACAGAAAAAAAGTTGATTGTTGAAGCTATGATTCAAAGTGGAGCTGATTGGAGTGTCAGGGGTATAAAGTGTCCAGCAGCAGAATTAAACAAGTTGGAAAAGAAGCAACTTCATGAGCTTGTTACATCATCATCAACTGCTGCTTTGCAGCCACTTGGTCTCGATGTAACTATTTTATCTGGAACCGATCCAAAGACCTGGGAGGAAATTGCTGAATTTTGTTATACTAAAGCAATTGTTAATTCTGTGAAAGTTATCAATGACACTGCTGAGCGTTCTGTTGCTCTTATGAGCACATTTAATCAATCCATCACAAAAACTGAATCTGAAATGCAGAAACTAATACAAGTTGTTGAGGACAACAGAAAACGCATTCCAGATTGCCGCAAAAGTATCTTGATGACATATACCACTGTCGCTACAGACTAAACTTTTGATCTTGTAAATAGTGCAACATTTGAATGTTATTTGCATTATTTAAAGAATTTTTTGAAAATGATTATTTGTATATCATAGCTATAACTCGAGTTTTTTAAATATTGTTGTTGCGGTTAAACTCAAGTTTTTTTCAATCAAAGAAACAATATTTAAAACTGTGCAACATTTAATTCAAAAAAAAAATTTTTTTGGACACCCCTAATATATATATATATAATATATATATATATATATATATATATATATATATATATATATATATATATATATATATATATATATATATATATATGCATATATACAGTATTGCAGGCCTTCCCAAGAGAGGCGTGCGGTCGGTCGCTTTGAGTGACCATGCATATATATATATTTTTTGAGAGTTTGGCCACGGTTTTTTAGCATATATTAATGACGCATTTTTAAAAAGGCGCTGAAAAAACCTAACTAAATTGTCGTATTATTTTATTAATTTTATTCATAATTTATTCCTATTATTAATATAAAAATATGAACATAAAAATGAAATATATATATTTATACTTATTTATAAAAATTTTTTTTTTCTTATTACAATTTTTTTTTTTATGTCTAGTAAACATTAAAAAAAAAATTTATTTATTTATATTTATTTATATTATAATTATTTATAATATATTTTTAGGTGTTGATTTTTTCAGCAACGATATTTGAGACAAGTCGAAAAAATAAACAGAAAATGTGACCGAAAACTTTTTTAATCAATTTTGAAAAATATGCTCTGCCGACGCGGGATGCGAATCCGGGTCTCCGCGGCGCTTTGTAATGTCTTAACCGAATGAGCTAAACATTCATATACTTATCAAGAACCTTGTAGATAATAATTCTTCTAGAACTTAGAAGTTATTTTTTGTAAAAAGACATACTTATGCGAAAAAATTTAAAATTCAAAAAAAAAAAATGTAAAATAAAAAAATAAAAATTTGTTATAAGAAAAAAAAATTCAAAAAAAATATATATATATATATATTATTTTTATGTTATTATTTCCTTATTAATGAAAAGAATAAATTATTAAAAAAATTACAAAATAATACAACGAATTTAATTTGATTTTTTCAGCGTCTTTTTAAAAATGCGTTATTTTTAATATATGCTAAAAAAGCGTGGCCGAGTTATCCAAAAAAAAATATATATCCGTGTTCACTCAAGGCGTGCGACCGCACGCCTCTCCTGGGAAGGCCTGGTATTGGGCATTAATAGCATTCTACAATGTTTTTTTAAACACTTAACTTTGATACTAAATCAAGGATACTTAAAATATAAAAAGTGTTATTTGATATTTGATGAGCATTAAATCTTCTTTCAAATAAATTTAGATGTTCATAAAAATATTAATTGATGCACTAATTATTATTTGTTTATTTATTTACACATATCTCATTATCTAAAAATAATTATAATGGTTAAAACTAATAATCTGCTCTATTTTTTAAAATTTCCTTCAAAATTTTATTTGTTTTTGAGTAAAACTTTAAACATATTTGCAAATCATTAACATTTATTTGAGAACTTTTATTTATACTGTTTTAAATTTTTGAAAATATGTGTGGAATGAAATATAAAAATTAGTATCTAATTAACTGATTAATTAGTATCTAATTAACTAATCAAAACAAACACAACACACACAACTGTGAGCAGAATAATTAACTGATATACGAATACAATTGAAAATCTGTGCAGCCATGGTGCAGTGGTTAGGGTTTTGGCTCAGAACCAAGAGGTCTGAGGTTCGACCCCTACTTTAATCCATTAAGCATCATTGGTAAGGAAGAAGGCATTAACTTCCTCCTTAGTCAAATGCTTTCACAGTGCTCTGTGATATTACTGTAAGGTTGTCTTGGGGCACCTTAATAATAACAAAACAAAATAAAACAAGAAATCTTCTGGGTCCTGGAAGACCCAGTATTTCAAATGATGAAATGAAATGAGCGTTTACTTATACACATAGTAAAAAAAAACAAAAAGTTGTCATCTACTGATCAATACTGAGTTGAAAATGGCAAGAAGCTTCTGGTGTTATTGCTAGTGCTTGAGCAATTAAAAGAGTACTATAAAACACAAATGTGGCAAGCTGCTTGCAAAAAACCACATTTATTGAAAAAACATCAGAAAGCAAAAATAAACTTGTTTTAAGCTCATTAAATTTTTTTTACGAGCATGTGACACAGCGTTCTTTTCAGCAATGAAATGAAAATTGAGGTTGATTCAAGAAAATGCTGATTAATGCTGAGAAAAAGGCCACATGAAAAAATAGATCCAGATTGATTTATGTATAGAACAAAACAAATTAGTGGCGGTCCAGGCATCTTGGCTTGCATGAGCTATGAAGGTATTAGTTGCTTCAAGCTATTCGATGGAAGGCTTGATTCTGAAAGATATTTGGATAATTATTTAATGTCTTCTATTGACATTATATGAAATAACATGGGAATTATCTTCCAATAAGATAATGCTCTAATGAAAACAACATTAAATCATGTCTTGGCCTGTCATTAGATCTCAATTGCATAGAGAACTTGTGGTCTTGATTAGACCACATTCTTGGTAAAATTGAAATAAAATATTTGGACCAGCTTAGAAGAAGTAATAAATTTATAAAATAATGTTCCAAAAGATACTACTATCTAATTTTTAAAAATATATAATTTCAAACTTACTACTAAAATAACATGATGGATTGTTATTAATTGCCAATATTATATATATATATATATATATATATATATATATATATATATATATATATATATATATATATATATATATATATATATATATATATATATATGTATTATTTATATTATATAGATTTGTATATGTATATATATATATATATATATATATATATATATATATATATATATATATATATATATATATATATATATCATTACATAACAGTTATAGTTATTATATATACATACCATTATATAACTGTTACCCGGGTGTTTATTAACTTGAATGTAAATGTTGTGCTTTTTATGTGGGTGAAACCATAAAAAAGATAAAAACATGAATAGCCGAACATCAAAAAAAGTGACTAAAGCGAACTGGAAAGCGTTTGGAATTGTTGAACGTGCACAACATTACAATGGTATACTTAACAAAAATAATCCTAAAACACTTTCAGTTATCCCAAATAATTATGCTAAGAAAATCAGGGAGGCAATTGAAATAGACAGATTGCAATGTTGCTATCCAAAAAATAAAATTCTAAACTGAGATAATGGCAACCTAGAAATGACTCACCATTAGAAATCATTTTTTGTTAAATTTAAGAAAAACTTTTATTATTACTCAGCAATGACATCATTATTGTAAACAACAAATTTTTGTAACGCATTTAGTTTGAAAATGGCTCCAACTATGAGCCGAAATATCACATTTAAAATTGCTTTATATATATATATACATATATATATATATATATATATATATATATATATATATATATATATATATATATATATATATATATATATATATATATATATATTAGGGTGTCCCGTTTTCAGGGTCACATTTTATTTTGACTGCTCCTAGCATTTTTCTGCTGTGTATATGTGAGAAAATGAGATCTGTAAAGTTTTAGAGCTCTAACTTTATTTTTATGACTACACAAGCCACCTTAAGTTTCAAAAATCATGATTTTTGGGTGAAAAAGACCTATTTTTACAGTGCTTGTGTAGTCACAGTTTGAAAGATACAGGCTAAACTTATGTTGAACCATGTACTATTAAACACTCATTAGTTAGAAAAAAATTGGGAGCAGTTTGAATAAAACCGTTAGTTAGGTTTGAAGTGAGTTCAAAGCTACGCAGTTGACATAATTTATCCATTTTTATGCGGTTTGACGCGGTTGACAAAGTCAAACAAAATACTGATCTAATCATTATGAAATAGGTCTAAATCGATTTCCGAACCCTTTTCACACCTAATTAGACCAACGAAAATCCTAAAATCGGTTAAAAAGTATTAACTATATGTTTAATTTTATTTATATATTACACTAGACATATTTTAACCACTAATTCTACAACATTAACATTTTCTTTTCTTTCCACCAGTCCCTTGGGGTCTTTTAGCCTTTCTTTTCTCGTCTACTGCTAGGAGAAGATCTTGCCTCAGCTCTTTATCATGGCTTCCATCAATAAAGTCCTGTATAAGTTTAACATTCCTCTCTGCAGCATCATTAGTTACAGGAATGTTGGAGATAAAATCCTTGAACTTTGTGTAGCTAGACATACTAGGTGGAATCTTCATCCATTCAAGCTGCTGGCTATCCATTTTTAAATATCAAAATGGATTCTGAATCAAAAAACTCAGACAACCTGGGCCTCTCTCCTTCTTTGTCAATGAAACCTGATACATTAACCTTCTTATACATAAATGACAGAGGATCCTTTTCCTTTGAATCATTTATCATCAGCATTCGTTCAGCAATTTCAATATTTTCCTCATCTGACACTCCAGGATCCAGTAAACTAAATGGGACCAAAGTTGGATGAAGATACCATGTATGGTTTGCAATGCTATCGAGACATTTGGCTGCAACATAAGATCTGCTCTTCATGTATGACCAGTAAGCAACCGGGGCTATGGCCGGGGCCAGGTTTGATAACACATAGCTGCGACCGAGGATGAGTTTATGATCAGTGCTGCATTAATATTGATAGATCCTATAAAAATGTTATTTTTAATTAAAATTTATGATATGAGTTATAATTAAAAACAATATTTTTATAGGATCTATCAATATAAATGCAACCCGGTCATAAACCCAGCCGGGGCTGCATTAAAATTGATAGATCCTATAAAATATTTTTTTTAAATAAAATTCATACCATAAATTTTAATTAAAAATAACATTTTTATAGGATCTATCAATATTAATGCAGCCCTGATCATAAACCTGGCCCTGGTCATGGCTATGTGTTATCAAACCTAGCCCCGGCCCTGCCCCCAGTCGCTTACTATGTATGACTTCATCTCCCAGATTGCTTCTATGTCATGTCTTGGAGAAATTACAGTCTGAGATGAGGTTAAGAACCACTTTGCATAATACAATGCTACAAACTCAGAGATGGCCTCAACTTCTTTTTTGTAGAAGCTGTGGAAACAATATCTGTCATTTGGCTCAGAATTTGCAACTTCATGTAATATATAGCCTGTGCCATAAACCTTGCATGATGAATTGCTCCAGGTTGTCGAACTGTCAGTTGATCAATCTCTGGGGACAAATAGAATTGAACAATTTCTGCAAGCTCCCAATAATCACTGCTGGGTATTTTGTCTTCATCTAACAACTTTGTGATGAGTTCTAGGGATACTCTAGCAGCATTGTCAAGTTGTTGATTTACTCCATATTTGAATTTGCAAAGTTTTTTTTTGATCAATCTGAATAAGAGAAAACTCATCCAACAGTTTCTTGAAGAGTTGATTATCTGGACCTGAGGTTGTCTTGAAGAGTTTTGCAACATTCTTAATATGACACTCATTGATATGATGTCTGCAAGCAAAATGCATAACAGGTCTTCCAAGATAGATGTTTAACCTGGAATTTACTCCTTTTTCTTTACCTGTATTTGACGCAGTGGTGTCAAACACTAGACCTTTAATGTCTTTTTTGAGTGAGTTTTCTTCTAAAATCTCAATAATCTTCTCAGTCTGACAAGCTCCAGTAGAATCAGTGACAGGAGGTACTCCAAGCAAAAAATGTTCTCCATCACAAGTTACACTCAATGCTAAGTGCTCTCTTTTGAGTTTCTTTCCATCAGTATACTCTTTGACTAGCATTCCATCATAATGAAGAATCATGTTTGATCCAGCTTTTGCTCTTAAAGCTTCCCTGGCTTCCTCCGCTGTTTCCTGTATGACCTTTCTACCGATTCTGTGTATATTGGATTTTGACATATCTTTACTGGAAAGCCAACTTGTATCAGCCACCTGCTTTAAAATATCGGATTGAGCTCTGATGCTTACATGTTTGACCTTCGAAATAAGGACAATATCTCCTACTATGCCAGCAGATGTAGATGGTTGTGGATCTATCTCATCTTTACTTTATATACCTTTTATTATGATTATCTCATCTTTACTTTATATATATAAAGCAATGTCTGTAGAATTAGTCTGTAGAATTAGAGGTGTCTGTTTCTTCTGAAGATATTTATGTTTCACTTGAAGATGAAACCTGCAGCTCAGACTGATAACTCTGGTCATGATCTGCTCCAGACATTCTTACTCTTGCCTGTTGAGATCTTTGAGCAGAATAAATGTACCTTTTATCTTTCTTACCGATTTACATTTTCCTGCAACTTCTTTGATCATTTATGAAAATGATATCTTCTGCCTTGTCTACCTGAGATCTTTTCTTATCTTTCTTTAATATTTGTATCACATCACTGGGCATATCATCAAAAAAAACAGGCAAAATATTGTTTTTGAAAATTATTCTCTTTTCTACTTCTTTAGTGTTTTGCCTTTTTTGAAGAGAAATCAATTTTTTGTGCTTGGCTAGCAATTCACTCATTTTCTTCTGTACTTTGTCCACTCTGGATATTGGAATTCCAGCTTTTTCATAAATAGCTGTGACCTTTTTAACCTAACACTGACAATTTTCCTCACAAATGAGCTTGAAATCATGAGAGAATCCACAGCAAAGAAGGGTGTTATCATTAATCTTAGGATTTTCAGACTTTAGAAAATAATAATGCTTCAAAATGTCTTTGTTAGAAGGGAGTTGATTGTCATTCAACTTGTCACTTATACTCTTAAGAAGAAATACTTCTTTCTTTTTTCTGGTTTTAGCCATTCTGTTCAATTAAGTTTACTCTCTGCACTGGAGTCAAATAACAACTATAATAGACAGAAGTTTATAAAAGTGTCCTATCACTTACAGAATTATAAAGTGTTCTTTCACTTAAAAAGATAAAGTTTCTCAAAGTTTTAATAATAGTGTTCTATCACTACTTTGAAGCACTTTTGGTAATCCTTCAGTTAAGCGACGTAAAATAAAATTATTATTTTGCTTTTAAAACATTTCAGACATTTTTGAGACAATGCAAGAAAGCAAAATAATAATTTTATTTTACGCCGCTTAACTGAAGGATTACCGTTGCAACTAACCCCCAGGCCCCACCCCTTGCAGAGGAAATGCATTGTTCCAAATAAACTCTCCCCCTCCCCAAACCCCCAGGTCAGAATTTGCTCAACACATTTAGGTTGTAGTATTCCCCCACCCCTTCCCTAATTTATATAACACGCAATATTATAGGCATTTTAACATGTTTCAAATCTTCTCACTTCAGGAATGAATATTTTGGAAAAATATACATAACTTTTTTCAACCGATTTTGGATTTTGGTTGGTCTAATTAGGTGTGAAAAGGGTTTGGAAATTGATTTAGACCCATTTCATAATGATTAGATCAGTATTTTGTTTGACTTTGTCAACCGCTTCAAACCGCATAAAAATGGATAAATTAGCCTGTATCTTTCAAACTGTGACTACACAAGCACAATAAAAATAGGCTTTTTTCACCCAAAAATCATGATTTTTGAAACTTAAGGTGGCTTGTGTAGTCACAAAAATAAAGTTAGAGCTCTAAAACTTTACAGATCTCATTTTCTCACATATACACAGCAGAAAAATCCTAGGAGCAGTCAAAATAAAATGTGACCCTGAAAACAGGACACTCTAATATATATATATATATATATATATATATATATATATATATATATATATATATATATATATATATATATATATATATATATATATACATATATATATATATATATATATATATATATATATATATATATATATATATATATATATATATTCATATGCCAATACTGTATATATGTATATATATATATATATATATATATATATATATATATATATATATATATATATATATATATATATATATATATATATATATATATATATATATATATATATATATATATATATATATATATATATATGTATATATACAGCCATGGCCATAAGTTTAAATCCACTCAAAGAACTTGATAAAAAATAACAAATAATATAATTTAAATATATAATATTCAGGCTAAATTAATATTTTGGTTTTAAGTAAGCATCAGGGAATCCCTTAAGTTATATTTTATTACTGGGATTCCGATTACTATCGATTTTGTCATAAAAATATGAATATGGCTTTTATTATATAATTATACCTTGCACAGTGCAGATCTATTTAAACAGTTGTGAAAATTTTATTTAACAATATTATTCATTCAGAAAATGGGGAAATTATGTGAACTTAGTGAAGGAATATGAGGACAGATTGTTTTTTTGTATTTGCAAGGTAGTGCACATCATACGAAGGAATGGTTGGTAAAAAATAAATCCCAAATTTTAGAATGGCCAGCACAGTCGCCTACCTTAACCCCATAGAAAATTTATGGTAATGCTCAAAAGAAGGGTCAGGACACATGAGTTCACTTCAAAAAAATACTTGATAGAATTTATTGCTTTTGAATGGGCTAAAATCATACAGGCAGATTGTGAAAAATTTGTTAATAATATGAAGCAAAGGATTGCAGAGGAGATAAAGGCCAAAGGAGGTGCAACAAAATATTAAAATATTAATTAATTGTTTATAAAATAAATACTTTTATTGAAAAACAGGTTTATTTCACTCTAAAATCAAACTTTGCTGTATATTTTCAAAAAAGTGGAAGTGGATTTAAACTTATGGCCACAGCTGTGTATATATATATATACATATATATATATATATATATATATATATATATATATATATATATATATATATATATATATATATATATATATATATATATATATATATATATATATATACATATATATATATATATATTTATACACATTTATACACATTTATACACACATATATATATATATATATATATATATATATATATATATATATATATATATATATATACACATATATATAGCCGCACACATAATATTACCTAAAGCAATTGCCAGCTCTTTATTTTTTCTTAAAAAGGAATTAATATCTTTTACAGGTACCAATTGACTTCGGTTTGCTAAAAATAAAAAGCATTTTTAATTAGATCTTTGATTTTAATTAACAATATAAAAATTGTATAAGTTGTAAAACTTATAATAAATTTTTAAAATATATGAAAACCTTTGCTATCGTTGAAACTTTTAGAACTATTCATTCCCTTAATAATACTTTTGTTTAAAACACCTGACGATTTTAGAGTGAACCGCCCCTAAAGAAATTTTCACAATTTTATTGATAATAAAAAGTTTTTTTTAATAAATAGTAAGTAAATTATATAACTCTCAACTCTCTGCAAAACTTATCTAAGTTTCATTCTAGAGCAGCACTACACTATGGCATTTCAATTAAATAATTTTACAAATAAATTTCCAAAAATGAAATTAACTCTAAAAATCAATATGAACAATAAAAAAATAGCAAACTATTTTAAATAATTATAAAACAAATATTAAACCAAATGAAATGAATAATATATTTATTTTGATTTTATCCATTAAAGCAGAATGCTTCTGGTTTTATTCATTAAAGCAGAATGATTCATTAAAGCAGAAAACTTAAGGTCATACCAGTTAAAAGCAAGTATAATCTGAAACTATTTAAATCAAGCATGCCAAAACTCTGCAAGATCATTACTGACTCATTAATCTTATTTCTGCAGATATAGACAAATGAAAACATGGAACTCCACTGTAACTATTTTTGGCTTGCCAAGTCATTGAATGTTTATAAAACATCAAATATCTACAAGTTTATAAAGCTTGTAGTTTAAATTCTTTCAAGGTCAACCATGTGGAAAGAATCTCATCATCTAATAATAAAACTTCATATAAAATCTTGTCAAAGTTACCCCCTAGAAAATAGATCAGATTGAGATACTGTACTGAAAAATTGCCATAAACCAGGTTTATTCAAAAGTGCTTATACCCATAAAGATACTTTGGCTCAACACACAATTTATCAATCTAAAAACTAATTTGAAAAATTATAACAACCTAATCAAAAAAGAAGATATCCTGGATAAGCCATTTCATAATGACATCTTCATTGAAATCAGTAAACTAAGTAATTACTGAATTAAATAATTCTACAAACCCTTAATGATATCACTTTAAGTCTTCTAGCTACCACTTTTACCACTAATAATATGAGATGAACTTAATGTCTTCAACCTTTAACTTTTAGACTAATAGTAGCCTAACGAATTCAATGCAAAATGAAATTTTAGCAAAGTCCAAAAACACATTGTAAATATTGTTAGACCTACAAATGCATTGTAAGTTATTGGGAGAAAATTTGTTATAAAAAATAAAATACTGGTTCATGTATTTTACAAAATTTTGTATTTGTAAAAAATATGGCTTATTATTTTTATCATTATTACTAATATTATTAATAGTATTAATAATACTAGTAATAATAACCTTAATAAAAACAACAATAACAACAACAACAACAACAATATTACCAATTAAATCAAAAAAGAAGCAGTAAAATAAAGATGCTCGCAAAAGTTAGAACAAACAAAATAGATGAACTCAATTATTCTCAATAGTAATAACAAGCATACTTCACTCGCTAGCATACCCAACAAGGAAATTTAATGCATACCTTGTGTGATAGCAACACTCAATTTATGGGCTAGCATAGAGTGGGCTATTTTTGGTTATGGTATTTATAATACTTAAGTGGTATAAGTATTATAGCCACATGTCATTATAATACTTATACCACATTAGCCATAAGAATATGAATTTTTAATGTATCATAGACTAAAAATTCTTAATTGCTACAAATAATCAGCATTTTTTATTAAAAATAAATTATATTAATATCAAATATAAATTTTTTAAATTCATAAACCTTGCACTTCTTGTATTGAATTTTTCGCTTTGGCCTCACATCTAAACTTAAATTATTTATCATTCCAACTTGAGAAATATCCATTTTATAATTCCCTGAATTGAAAAAAAAATAGTGAGAATAACCTAAAGTTTGTATTAGAATATATTGATTTTAAATTAAAAAACAAAAAAATTTCAAAAAATTTTATGAGACTATATATCTATACATTTTTAGCCTAAAAAATGGCACAAGATTTTTTTAATGTATTGCTATAAACGTGTAATAGTTATGTTTATAAAATTTGTTGAAAAATTTATTGTTTGTACTAAAAACAATATATTTTTTAGATTTTACACTAAAAACTTTAATGTAAAATCTATAAATTTATAACTGTTGGAATAAAAAGTACATATTAACAATTTATATTTCTTTACACACATAAATTTTAAATATGTATAAGCTCTTATAAAAAATTATAGAGAGATATAAATTTCATTATATTATATAGCCTTATCGTCAATAAAGATAATATTTAAAAAATTATAAATTCTATACAATATACAATTTTATGGCAGTTATAAAGTTATAACTGTTATCGTGTTATCTTAAATAAAATTTTTTGTAAAGTTTATTCAAGATAACATGATAACAGTTAAAATTAAATTAAAATAGGCATAATATTTATAAAAACTGAAATAGGAAAAAAAAAAAACTAACAGTTCTATTTGTGTTAATAAGTGTAATAAGATATATACATAATATAAAGTTCACAACCCAGAGGTAACCCACTGTTTTAGGGTTGTAGCCCTCCTATCGAAGAACTTGAAGTTGGTTTATTGATGAGAGTTGATTTGGTTTGGTTTCACTTTTAAAATGCCACCAAAAAATTCAGACATAAATATGTTACTACAAGAAATGCAAGAAAAATCAAGCAATTAGAAAAAAAAAAGACTAGAAAGATGTTTTGATAAATAATTTTGAAAGGGTAAATGAATTAGAAAATAAATTATGCTAAGAAAAATCAAAAGATCTAAATAACTGGAGTGAAATTGTAAAAAGAAAAGTTAAAGTAAATCAAGGCCAAAATGATATAATAAACACGGTTCTATATGAGGAAAAAGAACATAATAAAAGAAAAAATAATATTATATTTGGTGTTAAATTAGCAAATCGTGATAATATTGACAAGAAAAAATCTGATGAAGATATGGTAGATATTTTTGAAAGATATTTTTGACTCAGTAAATGCAGACAAGGATAAAATAAAAAAAGTAATCAGACTCAAAACAAGAAACACTTCAAAAATACCACCAGTTATCAGAGACAATGCGTCAGACAAAATAAGTGTATTATAATTTGCATACATTAACAGAAACAAGATAAACAACATATATTTAAACTCAGATATGACAGAATCAGAAAGAGATCTTATTAAGTAGTTACGTAGTGAAGTTAAATTGTTAAATGCTAGCCTAAATCAAAACAATGAATACTACTACACTATAAGAAATTTCAAAATTGTTAAACTCATAAAAAAACCAAAACAATAGCAATCATGATTTTATTTGTATCAACCTGCAGTATTGGCTGTCCCTTCAACATGTAATCCTGTATCTAATTATGTTAAACCACAAGTATTGTTATGCAAATCAATACCCAAATATCATCTATGTTGTAGATATACAAATGCAACTTTACTAAACAATAAATTTGATTTGTTTTTGCTAGAAATTGCAGCGTATAGTCCTGACATATTTATTGAAACCAAAACTTGGTTTAACTTATCAAGTACCATAAATGTAAATGGGTATAATGTTTTTCACAACAATCAATCTAAAGCTAACATAACTAAATATCATGGTGGAGGTTTAGCTATCTATGTTAAAAATAAGTATATTGCTTATACTCCTTATGACCTAGCATCTGAAGAAATGACAGTTGAATAAGTCTGGTGTGTTATTAAAACAGAAAATGAGAATATCTTAATTGGTAGCATATATTGTCCACCTGATGCTACAGTACTCACAAATCAAAAAATCAATAAAATAATAAATATAGCAAAAAAAAGTGTTGATTGCAACAAATATTTAGGTTTACTCTTAGCCGGAGACTATAAATAGCCAAATATAAAATGGAATGATGAAAATTTTCAAACAGTGTTAAAGAATGATAGACAGACACAAATATTTATAGACAATTTAAATGACACCTTTTTGACTCAAAACCAACATTTAAATCAGGCACAGTCAGAAGGCAATACCTTAGATTTGATTTTAACTGATGCACCAAAGCGTACCCCGATCATAGGTTAAAATCCTCTGTGGAGCAACTCAAATAATGCACATCAGATATCGTATTAGAATTACATCTTATAAAAACCAACTACATCAAAAACTTCCTATGGGAAATCAAAGTTTAACTATAAAGCTGGAATTTATCAAGAAATGAACAATTCATTTCATAGTATAAAATGGTCACATCTTTTCTTTAATAAAAATGTTGATGAATGTTACAAAAGTCTTTGTAAATAAATATCACAAATTATCTAAGAGTTATATACCTAAAAAAAGTCCATAAGCACATAGCTTTAAAACCATTGATTGACAAAAAAATAAAGACTGAAATTCGACATAAAACAACCTTATGGAACAAGTTAATATCAAATAAATCCAAGTCACCCATTTTGGTTCAACGATACAAAATACAAAGTAAACTGGTTAAAAACATGATGAGGTTAAAATGTATTGAATACAAAACATCAAAAAAAGATCCCAAATTATTTTACAGTTATGTTAATTCTAACAAAAAAGTTAAATGAGGAATAGTTTCAATGTCTGATGAATATAATAACACTGTAACAAATAGAGAATCTACAGCAAATACTTTAAACAATAGTTTCACTTCGATTTTTGTTAATGAAGGTAAACAAAACATACCAAATATGCTGCAGAAGACTAAAATTATTCTAGAAGTATATATAAACAATATAATAACTTGCCATACTATTGAAAATAAAGTAGTCTCTGTGAACCATTAAATTTAATATATATAAAATTATTGACTGAGAAACAATTACCTGAACTCTGGAAATCAGCAAATATAACCCCGATTTTTAAAAAAGGTAATACGAACAATGCATCTAATTACAAACCAATCTTATTGACCCCTATCCCATGTAAAGTTTTGGAATCAATTATTCAAGATAAACTTATGGATTATCTAACAAAAAACAGCTTATTTAATGAAAATCAACATGGGCTCAGAAAAAATAAAAGCTGCACAACAAATCTATTGGAAACTCTTGATATCATAATAGATGCACTAAAAAATGGCCACACAGTTAATATGTTATATCTAGACTTTGAAAAGACTTTTGATAAAGTACCACACTCTTTTTTGATCACTCAAATCATACAGTATCGTGAGAAATTATTTAAGATGGATAGAAAACTTTTTAACTAACAGAAAACAGAGAGTGATCCTCGGCAACACTGTCTCAGATTGGCTACCAGTTATCAGTGGTGTACAACAGGGATCAGTTTTAGGACCACTGCTGTTTTTGGTTTTCATTAATGATTTGGCAGATCAAGTAAAAAACCCTATCAAACTGTATACTTATGATAGCAAAATAATAAACATAAAAAATGTGAATGATTCAATAAGCCTTCAAAATGATATAAATGATATAATGGCATGGTCATCTATCTGGCTAACAAAATTTAGTTATAAAAAATACAAAACTTTGCATATCGGGAAAAAAAATTCAAATGCTACATTTATAATGACTGATATTGATTGCAATTACAATTATACATTATGTAACACAGAAGCTGAATGTGATTTAGGTATAATGGTTCAATCGGATCTAAAATGGCACTCACAAGTTGATTCAGTAACTAGCAAAGCAAATAGAATGTTAGGTATCATAAAAAGAACATTTAGAGGAAAACATAGGAAAAAAGCTCTATACAACATTCATACGTCCACATACGTTTTGAGTTTGCAGTCCAGGCATGGTCTCCATTCCTACAACAAAACATAGACTAAATTGAGATAATCCAAAAAAGAGCAACCAAACTACCACCTACAATTAAAAAATTACCTTATGAAGCTAGGTTAAATACTATGCAATTAAAGACTCTTGAAGAACGTAGACTACGTGGAGATCTTATTCAACATTTTAAAATTCAACATGGCCATGATAAAATAAATTAGGTTACAAACAATTATCAAAACATATCAAATGAAGGTCCGTATTTACGACAACACAAATTCAAAATGAAAAAACCTTTTTGCAAATTACCTTCAGATATCACTTTTTCCAAAATCGAGTTGTAAATGCATGGAATAACTTACCATCTGAAATAGTAGAAGTTGCTTCTATAAATAACTTCAAAAATAAAATAGACAAATCTGAAATTTGCAGAAACTTTTAAAAAATAAACAAAAAACAAATTGAGCTGTTACAGTACAATATCTACCGTTACTGTACTTCGCAACTGTTAACACCAGTTGCTACAGCTATACCTTATTATTATCATTATTATTATAATAGTTTATTTGATGCAAATTAAATTTTGTTTTTAAGTTGTATTTAAAATTTCCCGCGTTTGAATTTTCAAAGTTCGGTAAAATCAGGGTTGCGCACTAAGGGAGGGCCAGATCAGAGTCATGAGAATTATAGCGTCCACTTGTGGTATTATTATTATCATCTTGCGGTATTTCACATATTGCTTATTCCACATTTGCAGGATTCCTTTAATCAACTTTCATTGTCTGCATTTTTTAACTTCCAATCCCTGCAGAGTGCATAAAATTTGTAAGCGTTGGTTGTTTATACATAACCAACTATTATTGCTACATGTTTTTCATCAAATACTTTGAACGTCTGTTGTATTACTGTTCTATTTATGGCTGCAGTACTTCTAAGAAATTTTTTAAAACTAAGAAATTTTTTTCTAATAATATTAATGACTCGTTAAATTTAGAGAGTAAGTTGGGACTAAAAGTATTTTTTATTCAAAAAAATTTTTAAATCAATGTTATATGAAATGTGGAAGGGTGAAATGTAGAAACATCGACTAAATACGTTTTTAGTCAAACAACTTTTTCGCCAAATAACTGTATTTTAATCATTTTAAATTACTTCAAAGTATAATTTACAACATCATATTTCTACATTGATATTTTAATACTTTTATTAACATTGCATTTTTTATTTATAATGGGCTGCAATCACCAAGTTTCAATTCAAAAAAAAATTTCATATCATGAAAGGAAGGAAAAGCTAACCCCCAAAAGTCTTCTTTCTCTATAAATCGCCTGCTGTGTTCAAAGTTATTAGTTATTATTGCAGTTATGGTTGTATTTATATATTAAAATTTTAACCTACCCAATATAGATCGACGCTATTATCAAGGTTCACATAGATTTTACATATTTTTTTTTTGTTTGTTTAATAAACATCTTTAGTTTTAGTCAGTATGTTAATCAACCACCCGCGAATTATAATTACACGGTAATATATACATTCTAACGGAGATAGTCACCTGAAAATTGAATAGCACATAAATTTTATTTTACATTTAGCTATATATAGGAAGTCTATCTCATTCTTAAAACTTTTTATTTAAAAGAAAAAGCACTGATTGTTTAAGCCTACTTTACTTATATACATCCTATGCTAGAGTATTGGTCTCCAGTTAGTTATTTGACACTATCAGTGAGATCAATAGGATTGAGAAAATCAATAGGAAAGTACAACACCTCTTCACCAAGAGTATTGTTTATTCTGTGATCAGAGTCTTCACCAAAAGAGTTTTTAGTCTGAGGTTAGTATCTTCACCAATAGTATTGTTGGTCTGTGATTAGTATCTTATGCTAAACATTTTACTAAAACAAATGTTTAATGACCTAATATTACATTATAAAATTCTAAATTGTATTGTGGTCACTGGTTTTTCAAATCTGTTTAAATTCAGTTCTTACAAGGGTAATTATAACCATGCCCTTAAGTTGTACAAACTCCGTTATAATTTTCCAGTCGTTTTGTTAAGTTATGAATAGCTTACCGGAAAATGTATGCATTACAATTAGTTTACCGGAAAATGTGATGTGATGTGAATGCATCATTTAATTAAATAATCCGCATCATCTGTCTCAATGTTTAAAAACCGTTTCGTTCTAATTAGTCTTTTTGAGTTAACAATTTTGTAAAATGGTAACCTTTTAAAAAATAATAACTTTATAAAATCTGTTACCCCTTTAAATTGAGGGTGTTCAAACTTTGTATAATGATAAATTTTGAACACGAAGAGATTATTGTATAAAATTTAGAATTTATCGATGAATACAAACTTCTTTAAGAAGAGTAAAAAAAAGTTTTATCAACTTGTTGTTTTCACGTTTGAGGCAGTTTTAGTCAAAATTTTGGGGCTTTTTTGTTCCCAGGCTCCAATCACTGCAATTTTTTACATGGCATCCTTATTTGACATTAGTAGAAATATATAAATGTTTAGAGTTTCTTTCATGTCTGGTGTTAGCTATCTCCAACATCAAAAAGTGCTGGATCTGCCCCTGAACTCTCTCTTTATATACACAAATATATATATATATATATATATATATATATATATATATATATATATATATATATATATATATATATATATATATATATATATATATATATATATATATATATATATATATATATATATATATATATATATATAAAGAGAGAGTTCAGGGTAAAAGAGTTCCTTCACAGTGAAAGAGTTATCTAAGTTTAAAGTTTAATTATAATAAAAAGTTTAAGTATAATTTGTCATAAGTTTTAAGATATACCGTATATATTTATTACTTATATATAATTTTAATAGTAAATATTATTAACATAAATTTTTACTCATTTAGATAAATGAGCAAACTTATCTTAAAATTACCATACTAAAAATAATATTTACTTGCCTGGATTAAAAAAATAAGTAAACTAGGTGAAAATTCTATTTATGTTAATTAATCGGATTATTTAATAAGTTTTTTTTAGTAATGTTTGGAATAAAAAAAAAAAAATTTTATATATATATATATATATATATATATATATATATAATATATATATATATATATATATATATATATATATAAATATACCACTGTTTAATAGGATTACCGTTCAAAAACTTCTTTAAAAAAAGTGAAGTGACCATGATCTTCTCAGTCCGAAGCGGTCCTTATTCATTTTACTATGTATAAAAACTTACTTAAAAGATAGTTTTGTAAATCAATGACTTTCACAAAGTTTATACAAAAAAAAAAAACTAATATAAAATTTAATAATAAAAACTTTTTAAAGAAGCACTATTAATCCTATTTATTAATTTGAAACGATTTTACTAAAGATCAAAGTTGTAAAATAAAGGTCAAATTAATTTATTTAACCTTTGTGGCTTAACTTTGCTAGTATGAAAGCTTAATGTCTTTTGAATGTATTTAAAAAATAAAACACACTTATTGTGTGTGAAAAGCTGGAAAAATGTAAAGTTCGCTAACCAAGTAATATTTTACTTTTATGTTAATAACATTTAAAGCAAATTCGCAAAGAAAGACATCACGCATAAAAGTTAAAAAGTTTTTTAATAGCAGATTTTTGGTATTCTGTTGGATGGGTATTACATATTTATACAAATTGAGGTAAATAATATATTTAAATGATAACACTATTATTACCTTTAATAACGAGTTTTATTTAATGAAATATTTTTTTTAAGCAATTATTATTACAATTAAATTAGTACATTTATTTCTAAAGAAAACGATAAAGATAAGATAAACCATTTTTCTTTATAATTTAAATTTTATTAAATAAAATTGATCTTTTACTGTATCTGCAAGAAGATTATTTGTTAACAAATTGATAAATACATTTTTCATTAGAAATTGGGGCAATTATTTTTGGTGCTTGAGGCTTTTAGTAACTTCGGTGTTAGATAAATGATTATTTAGAAATAAGTAGAGAAAATTGGTGACAATTTTTACAAAATTTATAAGTTTTGCATTATATGATATCTTATATAATTCTACTTAACAATATATTTTTATTTTTTTAATGATATTATAATGTAATGCTACACATTTTATTGTTGAAAATAATAATAACTTTATATTTTTGTATGTTTTTAAGGTATAATATAATACTGTAAAGGTTGTTAAAATTGACATCTTTACGATGCAGTTGTAACACTACCAGCGTCTATAGTT
The DNA here is from genome assembly GCF_038396675.1 of Hydra vulgaris. Taxonomy (NCBI): domain Eukaryota; kingdom Metazoa; phylum Cnidaria; class Hydrozoa; order Anthoathecata; family Hydridae; genus Hydra; species Hydra vulgaris. Next base: position 5,668,503 of record NC_088930.1, on the reverse strand, counting down.
ACATAAACGAAAATGATTTCTTCATAGGTATAAATAAAATTAAAACACTATTTTATATAAATAGATACATATTTTGTAAGTAAACATAGAACAGAAATATCAGATTTTAAATATCTATTTTAAGTTATATTTAATTTAAAATTGTAATTAAGCAAAAAAAAAAGGTTATTTTCGAAATATTGCCGTGTACGAGTTCAACAAAATTAAACCCTTATCTTATATAAAGCTAAGTAACTTTCTCTTTGTATTTCCAAGTGTTTAAAAAATTAATGTGAAATATCGTGTAATGGATGTTAATCAAAGGATATGTTCTTGTACAACCTTTATTTTGTACAGTGTAATGACATTAAACATGTTAACAGTTCAACTTATATTTTAGATCCAAAATGTCAACATTATTAAAAAAATGACATTCTAAAGGTAGACGGTGAGAACCTTGTTTGTTCACCAACGAAATTAAAACATCTAATATATTCTTTGCAGTTTTTAATCCATTCAAACTCACTCGAATTGAATAACATCAGTAGCTTCAAAATAAGATTGCACCTCCTAATGTTAGTTTCTCAGTAATTACTGAATGGCGTAATGTTTTAGGAGTTACTCTTTGTCTTTGCGTAACTTCGGTTTCAGACTCATTGTATTGCTTGATTCCGGGTATGTTTTTTGCCGCTTTCAAAATTCTTTCAAATTCCTTATCTGATCTAATTCTTCAAATCTCTATGGCGCATTTCCAACGTAGAATACTACAACATTTTGTCAGGTACTGCAACAACTTTTTGTTTTTGATAGAATCTCTAGAATAGCAGATAGCTTTAAAGTGGTTTTGTGAAAATTGAAAAATCTTTAACGTTGGTTAATTTATCTGAGTACTTCTTTTTCTTAAATAAAACATTTGTTAAGTTTGATTTAAACCAATTTAAAAATGTATTTTCTGTAAAACATTTTAAGAAAATAAAACCATGGATACCTGTTACTATTTAGATAGGTACGATAACAAAATGGTGGCAGTGAAATGTTGGACAATAAAATGCTTTTAAAGCACAAAAATTTACCAAACCTACTTTCCAGAAGGGGCAAACTTTTTCGAGCTATTTTTGCCACCACAGCCAAAGGGGCAGGAGTAGCAGTTGCTACCCTAGGATACCCCTCTCCAGCGTGCTTGTTCACTTGACACACTTGGTTGATGATTGACTAACCAACACTGACAGTTCTTTTTTATATTTAAAAAAATTGTTGTTGCTTTATTATTTAGTTATTAATTGTTATATTATATTTTGTTTTTTGTTTTTGATAACTTGTTTTATTATTATTACACACAATTTTCTCTTAAAGTTATGTAATGCTATAGGTTTTTTTTTTTTTTTTTTTTTTTAATTAACTAAGGTGTTTACTTGAAATCAGTATTTGCTCTATATTTAAATATTTCGTGAAATGTAATTTCAGAATACATTTGATATGAATGATAATATTATGTTTTAAATAAAGTAAGGCGCTAAAAAAGTATAAAATCTTGGAATAACCTTCCCTATGACCAAAAAGCTCTCCATTCAATTTATGTTTTTAAGAGTAACCTATTCCATTCTTTCCTAATCAAATACAGTTTATCCAAAGATATGCGTATCTATGTATAAGTGTTTGTGATAAGCGCATGTGAATAAGTGTGAGTGTATATGTATGTTTGTGTATATGTATACATGGATGTGTATGTGTGTATGTGTATGTTTGTATATATTTATATGTGTATATATGTGTGTGCGTGTGTATGTAAGTATATATATTTATATATATATTTGTGGGTGTGTATGTGTATGTATATGTATGTATATATGTATATATGTATATGTGTTTATGTATGTATGTATATATATATATATGTATATATATATATATATATATATATATATATATATATATATATATATATATATATATATATATATGTATATATGTATATGTATACATGTATATGTGTGTGTGTATGTATATATATATATATATATATATATATGTGTGTGTGTGTGTGTGTATGTGTATATATATGTGTATGTATATATATGTGTATGTATGTGTGTGTATATATATATGTGTGTGTATATACAGTGGCGGATTTACTATATGCGAGGCCATAGGCAAGTTTTCTATTATATTAGTTGAGTTTTTAATTCTTGTGTTCTATTGTGGTTTGGATATTTATTAGAACGTAACGAAGCAAAAAACGCACATAGGTTTTAAATGTACATTAAGTATTTTTTTTATTTTGGATGAAGATGCACCAATAAGACTACTCAAAATGCGATACCATTTATTTTTTTCGCAGATTTTAGGAGGATCGATTACATTGACTTAAAACTTAACCTTTCTGACTTTTAAAGACGCAAACTCATCAATTAAATCAGAACAGTCCAAGGACCGACTTATTTTATTTTCAATGGAAATTAAAGCTAATGCAGATAAGCGGTCTTGACCCATAGTGGAACATAAATAGTTTTTTATGAGTTTTAATTTGAAAATTTTTATAAGTTTTTAATTTGGTTTTTTACATCATTCATTACTTACATTATACCAAAAAATTGTAACTCGCACACAATCATAGCACAACATTTTTTATACCAACAACAATCATACTATAGCTATAGCAATATAACAAACTATAACAAACGAGAAACTAAAAACAAAATTGTTGTCAGGAAAAATAAAAAGATCGTTAATAAAGACATTAAAGTGCTCACAAAAACAAGAATGGCATAGCGACGTCAAACAAATATAATACTACAGAAACCACATATCTTTTCAATATAAAACCAAAAACGTACCAGGATTTTGTATATTAAAATGTACATAAAGAACTCAACTCATAAAATGCATAAAGACTCAAAGTCAGAAGGAAGGAACAAGCGTCCTCATGAAAACATTAATGTAAAATAATAAAAATAGTATGTAAATGTGATAAATTAGTAAAAGAAAAATCAGTCTTTGTTGTAATTTCTGTAACGTCGAGTCTAATCAAAAGCCAGCGTAAGGAGTGTATATAAAAGCCACAACAATAATAAGGGAAGTGCCAGTCGTAAATCAAAGAACCCAAGATGGCTTTAACAGCAATGCAAGGAGAGTCTCCAACTTTAGACTTCACCAACTCACCAAGGATATTTCCAGGGAGGGGGCAGCCCCGCTTATGGGACTATTGTCAATAACTGTTAGCAAATGTAGCCATACTTCATCGAATCCACAATGGATAAAACACCTATACATGGAATAAACACTGATCTATGGCTCAAAGAGAAACCGCTACAACAAATACCCGGAACCAGCATAACATCCCATCACTGCTCAGATTATGTCTTGTGCAACAGTAAAAATGTAAAGACAATATTATATAAAATAAATAAATAAACAAACAAAAAGTCATTCAGTTAGGAGGATGGAAAAACAGAAAAAGCCTTTGAGACGTGTAGGTGTATATGGGCAAAGATATACTAGAAACCGCATACTCTTTCATATGGTTGCCAGGCATTATGTATAACGCAAAAAAAAATTGCTACATACATAATAATAGATGTATATGTAAAGTTGAATATTTTATAAAAATACTGTTTATAAAAATACTGTACGCATACATTATATTGAATTTTAATAAATGAGTTTCGTTGTTTATATTTATTGTACTAAGAAAATTTTTTTATATTACTTGTACTAAGAAAAAAAAATGCGAGGTCACCTGAGCGCGAGGCCACCGGCAAATGCCTGCTTTGCCTGTGCTTAAAACCGCCGCTGTGTATATATATGTGTGTTTATATATGTGTCTATATATGTGTGTATGTAACATAATGTGTGTATGAACATAATTTTATATTCTGATATTTTCATAATTACTGTCGTGTAAGGTTTTTATATAACCAACTTTATCAATATATTTGATTATCTATTTGAGTTTATAAATCACAGTATAGTATAAATCACATTAATAAAATATGATAATAACATAAATCACATTAATAAAAGTTGTATGTGTGTGGCTAATACTAAATTACTATTATTCTTTTTATGATTATTGTAATTATTTTTATTGTTGTCATTTTATTTTTATTATTATCATTATACTCTTATCATTGTATTGTTATTATTGTTACTACTACCACTCTTATTATTATCATTATTAGTATTTTACTCCTTTAACTTTTAATGTTTGCTTTGTTACAGCTGTGGACGATTATTACTATTAGCATTAACAATATATTTAGTAGCTTTTATTTACAAGGTTTTTACTTAAGATTAGTACATGTACTATTTGTAAACTTCCGTGAATGTTACAACTATTTCAGAATATATGAATTGATTGATTGATTGATTAAAAATAAACAAAATTCAACATTAAAGTATATATTTAATTTTCAAAGTTTTTTTTGAATAGTATTTTTAGTTCTATTTTAATTGTTTTTAGAAATGTTTACTAGTTGTTTTTTATTAACACTTTGTCATTTTCCCTTAAAAAATTTTAATTTTTTACAGGGTTACCGCTTAATTGCAGCATAACCCTCTCGGTATACATACTAATTCAAATTTTAAATACAATGCCAAAATCAGTCACGAAAGTTAAATGGCCATTAAAGTAAACTAAAATTGATTGCAATAAAAAATTTTGTATGGACAAAATGGAACATGAGTGCCTTTCGGACATTTATATTGAAAATGAATTGGCTAAGTATCTGTCATAAGATATATTGTCATATGGTCACATTTGTGAATAGACAAAAAGACAAATTTTTTGAAATTATTATTTTCAATATTAACTTCAGAGGAGCCGCTCAATAATCGTACTCAATGTATATCAAATTTGTTGCATAAGTGTTATTTAATCCAGATGCGATTCATGAAAATATGGATGTAAAATGATTGTAACAGAAATAAAACACGGTCATTAACATGTTTGACTGCATGCTTTTAATTTAATTTTTTTTTTAAATATACATGTTTATAGTGGTTTCTAACAGCTGTTATGCCAAGAGCGTAATGAAAGCTCTTGGTTGCCTGCCACAGTTTACCACTTGTAACCACAGTTTACCACTTGTGTAATCAAGTTATAAACTGTGGTAGTTAAATCAAAACATACAAAACATACCTGTAAACTAAAGCTCGTGGTAGCGTTAAGAAACAATCAGTTTTTTTACGCTCCGATGAGCTTTAGTTTACAGATTTTTCAAATATTAGATTTGATTTTAGCTTATTTTTTAGCTTGGAATTAAGTTTTAAAATTACTTTCTTTTATATCTTTTTTTTCTTCCAATAAAATTTTTTTATAAAACGTTTATTAATACTGCCGTTTTTTCCATTTTTTCCAGGATTATTTTTTATACTTTGGTTAGCGGGATAAATAATTTACTTTCTAAACGGTCTGTTTAAATAAAGAGGCACTGCTTCTAAGCATTTCTCTTTTTTTAGACGTAATCTACTTGTTTTTTTTGTTTGTTTTTTTCAATTTTAGCATTTACTTTATTTGGATTATGCGCTGTTCTGTTTTGAAACAATATTTTTGTAAACTGTTTGTAGTTAGACCATAGTGTAAATTTTCGTAAACTGTTTATAGTTAGACCATAGTATAAATTTTCGTAAATTGTTTGTAATTAGTGTAATTATAGTGTAAAAGTGTAATTAGTGTAATAAATAGTGTAAATTTTTGTAAACTTTTTAACTTTAGATCATAGTGTAAACTGACTAAGAATACTAAATAAAAAGATTTTCTAGTTCAATAGTAAAAACTTTATTGACTGACAGAATTGTTAGTAAGACCCAATATAGCAATGCTAAAGCCACATGTTGCAAGACCGAGGCCAAATTAACACGTCAAAAAAATAAAAATAAAAAATAAAGACAAATGTTGCATGGTCAAGTCCAACTGTTACTAAACCAATACCATGTGCGGCAACATAAAAGTCAAGACCTACATGTTGCAAAAAAAAACAAAGGTTTTTATTTTGTATTTATGTTTAACAGAAATTTAAATTTAAAACCAATATTAGGTTGTAAAACCAATATTAGGTTATTTAAACGCCACTATATTTAAAAAAACGCAATTTTTAAAACTTGTTTAAAATAAAAGTTAGTCAGAAAGGATCAGTTTTAAAAGTAATGGAAAAAATGCAAATGAAATTATTAAGTAAGATTAGTTATGAAACATCCCGGAAACATCCCGAAAAGTTTTGCATTGAAAAGAAAAGTGGAAGACTAAGACCGCGGCTAAGAATTTAAAATTTATGGTCTTAGGATAAGGTCAAAGTCAGCAGTTAATACTGTTGAGTGATTTGTATCGTATTTTTGGAGTAAAGCTTTTGCACTCTATTTATCTTTTTTTTTTGTGCAAGTTTTATTATTTTCTTACATAGCTGAAATAAAAAAAAAGTAATGAGTAATCTTGGTTGAGGTCAAGGGCGGGTCCATAGGGTAGGGGGGGAGTATTTGCCCCTCCCTTAGATATTTTGAAAATAATTTTTTTTTGTATAAATTTATATATTTAACTGAGCAATCGTTTGAAAATGGAAGTAAATTAGTGAGGCTATTTAAATATGATTAAAAATTTTAATAAGTTTGTATGGTGCAAAAAAAATCGGACTCATAGGATATCGATATATAACATAATTTCATAGTTGCATAGATTAAGACAGTGAAAGACTAATATTCTACAAAAATTTAACTAAAAATCTGAAAATTGCTCTCTTCCCCCTACTTTACTTGATAGTTTGGATCAACCAAACCAACGCCCCTCCCCTCATTTAAATGATCCTAAATGATGCATCAAATAAAAAAAAATGAAAATTGCCCATTCTTACTAAATTGTCTGGATTCGCCCCTGGTTGAGAACTTGTCTTGATATGAGATCTTACATATATCAAAATCAAATATCAAATCAAATATATTCTGAATAAAGTTGTTACATATACAAATAGTAATAAGTACTGATATGAAGTAAACACTTTTAATATTCAATAATAATAAAATAATAGAGATACTTATTTCATACAATAAAAATAATAGTAGTAATAAAAGCTATTAAAAGTAATAATAAATATTATAAAAAGTTATACTATAGAATAATAATAATAATAATGATAATAATAATAATAATAATAATAATAATAATAATAATAATAAGTACTAATGACAATGAAAATAATAACAGCAATAATGATAAGAATAATAGCAACAACAATAATATAACAAAAAAGTAATATAAAAATAATTATAACAATATTAACAACAGTAAGAATAATATTTATAATAATGACAATAACAATAATAGTGATAAAGAGAATACCAATAAAAATATTTCAGTTTAAGAAATATTAAAATAATAAATTTAACAAAAGATATTCAAATTAGTATCATAACACAGCAGAAAAGAGAAAAAATATGGGATAAATATGAGATAAATAAGAGATAAATAGAAGCTCTGATTTAGGGTTATAAATAAAAGGTTGAAGAAAAGTATAAGATTTATATTAAAAAAAAATAATTAAAGAAAGCAGTTTTTAATTTTAAGAATGATTTAAGAGATTTTAGTTGGGAAGGGAGATTGCTCCATGTTTGTATGCTTTTATGATGTATGAATTCATGGCCGTAATAAACAGTTCGAAATTTTTGGTACTTATGTGTTATGAGTTATCTGTTTCAAGTTTCAGTTCTTAAATGTCACAAGTAACATTAAATTTAATATTATAAGCACTACCAGTTGCCATTTCTTGTATTATAAAAAAAAAATGTAATGTATTAACGAGCAGTAAATAAATTGTTAAAAAAAATTAGGTCAAAATATGATAAAAACTAGGCCTGTAAATCGAGCCGAACGAACCAAGCTTGCCAGGGCTCGGCTTCGCTCGTTTACATATTAAGAGTGTTCAGGCTCGGCTCGAGCTCGTTTCGAACATGAGATTCTTTGTTCGAGCTCGGCTCGTTAAGGATTAGTATTGTTTGGGCTCGGCTCGTTTTACATGTTGCTCGAGCTCGACTGGTTTAAAACTCGAAATAATTATTGTAACCTGTTAGTTTAAAGTTCGTTTAGTAAAAAAAAATTGTTCGTTAAAGGCTCGTCTGTAAATAATGCAAGTCCAAATCAACAAACAACATAAACAATCCTACTGTCTATTAAACATGCAAATAAACAACATAATGAAATAAGATCCCACAAATCTAATAGTTCAAAATAAAAGTTAAAACTTATAGTTCAATGTTCAAACTTAATGTTCAAAGTTCAAACATAATGTAAACTCTCACAAACATAATAATTCCTATTAAACACTGCACTCTAATAGTTCAAATTACATTTTCACAAATATAAGTCTTGCTCTCATTGCATTGAATAAATATATATATATATATATATATATATATATATATATATATATATATATATATATATATATATATATATATATATATATATATATATATGTATATATATATATATATATATATATAATATATATATATATATATATATATATATATATATATTCGAGCTTTAATCGAGCCTATATGAACGAGCCTACGATGTTCAAGCTCGGCTCGTTTAATAAACGAGCCTAATTTTTTGTTCAAGCCCGGCTCGTTTACCATTTGAACCGAGCATGAATGAGCTCTTGTCGAGCCGATCACCGAGCCGTTCACGAACACGAGCCAGGATTTACAGCCCTACTAAAAACTATACCGCTCATTTGTTTACTAAATTAATAAGAAACAATTGATATGCATATAAAAGAAATATTAGATAAAATAAAACTAACCTTTAAAAAAAAAAAAAATTGTTTATCATTTGATGATAGGCGTATCAAAGATTTGTTATTTTGAATAGTACCGGTAATGTAGGGTATTTTTTGCTTCTTGAATATAAATGCTTAAATTAAACACTAGTTAAATTTGTCATAAGTCTTGTTTAATATTAGAGTTTCTTATTTCGACCTTAATTCTCGTATCTTTAATACCCGTTTAATTACCCGTTAAGATTATTAGAAAAGTAAACTTATTGGCGGATCAATATCTTTTTTTCTTGGCCCTCTAGATTGTTTGAGCCAAATTCAAATTCTTATCAGTTTAGGCTGCCTCCAAAATGAATGACATAGCTGAGTAAACTTTTGCTCAGAGAGATATTATAGCACATCAGAAAATGTACTTTCAGGTGATACGTTTAGACTACTTTTTTAAAGTCATTGTTTTGTGATTTCAATTGAACGATGAAAATGTTGATCGTGATTGGTTGTGTTATTTTTCAAAACTGGTAGTATACTCATGTAAGCTATATGCAACAGACAAATAAACAACACTGTTTGAAATTAATGATTCTTAGTACTGGAAGGTCGTAGTCAAGCATTTAAATTACCATGACGCCAGCTCCTTATACAAAAGTAAATAAAATTAAAAAGTTATAACCGTAAAAATTAAAACGAGATAAAAGTCTTGTAAAACAATACATTAGGGTTGTCCACTATGCAAATATTATTTCAAAACACCGGAATTGAAGTTTTTCCAATTCTACTATTAGGGTATTATGGGTAAAAACATTTTTATAACTATGTAAAAACATTTTTCACATAGTACCCTATGTAAAAAATATTTTTACATGTAATGTAAAAATATTTTTTACATAGGGTATCTAGCCATAGGGGGCCACATAGGGCACATAGCCCCCAAACATGTAAAAATATTTTTTACATGTTTGGAAGCTTTGAGGGATCTTCAGGGCAAATAATAAAATTTAAAAAAAAATATTTTTACATAGTACCCCAATAGTAGAACTTCAATCCCGGTGTTTTGAAAAAAAAATTTCATAGTGGACAATACATGCCTCGTTCGACAATAATTGATTACACTTCAAAAACCGTTTGATAAGTTGATGCCAAAAGAATTTATAATGTTTGGAGTTGGTTGCAGATTATAATGCATTTCGTGTAGAATACATTAAACTACGCGTCACACAGAAAACAAAAGTTGGAAAATACTTTTCTGCGTTTGTAGAACCAACACCTAATATTTTACTCTCAGATCAGTTAGCATTGATAATTTAACATGTAACAACAAGCAGACCAATTAAAGATTTATAAAATTTGTTCCAATTTATGAGCAGGTGGCAAGCGCAACTTTTGTCTGGTCATCAAAATGCAGTAAATGCGTTGCAGAAGGATTATAAAACATCTCAACAGATTCGCAGAAAAGTATTTTACAAACGCAGAAAATTATTTCCAAAAGTTGGAAAATACTTTCTTTTTTTTTTGAACCAACACCTGTTATTTTACTCTCAGATCAGTTAGCATTAATAATTTAACACGTAACAACAAGCAGACCAATTAATGCAGTAAATGCGGTGCAGAAGGATTATAAAACATCTCAACAGATTCTTATTAATATTTTTAATAATTAACTAAAAAAGTTAACAAGCAATTGAAAGCAAAAGGGTTTACTGCAATTATAAATAAGTTAGGCACAGAGCTAGTAGTTTTGATATGGTCAATGTTTTTAGAAAGATATAACAAAACAATCAAAATTTCTTCAACATTCAAAACTAAATTTAAATACCGGAAAAAAAGTTGCCGTTTATAAGAACTTTTGTGGAAGAGTTTTTGAATTCAGTGAAACAGAAGAAAAATGCAAAAATGTATTAAAACTGTTTGCATTATCAAGAGAATAAAATGCAAACTAAGTGAATCTGAATATGGGACTTATTGTGATGCAGAAGATGATGTTGACGCCAGAGTGACTAGTTTAAAATTCATATAAGTTTTACTCAAATTTCTTCAAAATATTGGCAAGATATCATCAGACTTGAATTATAGAATCTCTAAATACAATGTTTATGATGATAAATTTAGTTTTTTATCTCAAGAATAATTTTTAATATTAAAACGTCTAAAAGTTTGTAAGCCAAAGAAAAATATTTGCCGCGCATTTAATGAAAGATAAAATTGTTCAGTTTGTTGCTTTATTTAAACAGTCTATCTAGGGCTCAAAATATTATAGCATGGTACATTAGCTACTTTTCAAACATTTCAATTATATTACGCATGTATCTTTGTTTAATTGTGAGCAATTACAGCAGAGGATATCCTTTATAATAACTTAAGCTTATTAAAACCAATTTAAAATCAACAATAGGCCAAAAATGTTTGAACGTCCTGTCGCTGTTTTACATTGAAATGCTTCGGCAGCTTGATTTCGATTCTGTAACTGACAAATTTGTCAGTAAAAAATTTGGAAAAGTTAACGTCTAAGATTTCAGTAAAAGAACTAATGCAACTAAACAAAAAACCATTAGCAAAAAGTTTTAACAGTTTTTAAAATTGAATAATGTAAACCAAAAGTGAACACAAATTAAAGTTTAGCGTTTGCATTGTTGTACCAAGTGAAATGACATCTAGTGAATGAAACATTAGATTAATATGAATGTAAAAGTTATAAAACTTTTGTTGAAAGAAAAAACTGTTTTTTAAAATTAAACCATAGTGGCACAAATAAGTTTATTTTCTTTTAAACATTACTGCCTCTCCTCCATTCCTCATCCTTACAGCTCCCTCTCCTTCTTGAATTTTATACAAACAAAGTTTCAGATTTAAAAAAAAAAGGTTTTTTATAGTAGTTTTGTTGTATTTTATTTCAACAAAAAAAAAGTGCGCGCATGTTTTTTACAAAAATGTATGACGTCGCAGCGTAATACCTATTTTGAGAATAGTAGTAAAATATAAAAGCATTCAAATGTTTCAAGGTAACTGATAGCAAGTGAGAAAACTGATTTTAAAATGCCAGCAATATTGGTTTTGAAAAATCTTCTACCTTTATATACGTATATACCTTCGGAATAATTTTAATAAATGTTCAAAGAAGTTTTAAAGCCAACAAATATTTTTGGTTTTTTTCTTGGGGGGGAAGGGGTATCTAAGTTAAATTCTAAATATAGCAAAATCAAAAACGTATATACCTTACTAAAACATAATTAAAATGCATAGTTTAAGATTGTAAATTTTAGGTTTTAAATTTTTACTCTGTGTAAAAAAAATCGCAAGGGATAATGAGTTGTACCGTTGAATTAATAACGTTATTTTTCTCTATCAAGCTTCACTACGTCCCAGATCCTAGTGCGTGAATGTGTAATTTGACCGGTTTTATCAAAACATTTAACATGATAATTTTGTTTATTCATTCAAAAAACATTTCGTTTTTTAAAAAAAAGCACAAAGTTGCTATTTATAATTACTTGTTTAAACAAAAGAAGTCAAAAATTTAGCAAACATAGAGATTACTAACGTAGTAAACATTTTTTATAACAAGTATTTAAAAACAATTAGGTTGATCTTTGTTGATTACAAAAATCCTGACTACACTTGCAGAATAACAATGGAAGTTGTCAAGATCATATTATCAGAGTATTAAAATTAAGCAGGCCTAATTAAAATAGTATTTCTGTGTATATATCTGTTAACTTACGTAAACAATCATAAGACATCATAAGTAAGAATTACTTTATAGAGAAAAAAGGTGTAAATTATAATCGAAAAAGTTTTTTGCAAAAAAATAATTTCACAATTAGTAAAAATGATAAGTAATTAAGGCAATAACATAAGTTCGGCATTCTCGAAAATGTTGATGTTGTTATAAATACTAAGTTATATTCATTTATAAAATAAATAAATTTATAACTATTTGAATATAATTCATATAAAAAAAGGCTTTTAAAAAACCTTTAATATAAGGCTGAGATAGTCGTGACGTGCCTATAACTTTTCTGACAATACCCTCATAAAAAATGCAACCTTTCATTGGGCTAATAAAGTTTTTTAGCATTTGAGACTTTTCGGGGTTAAACGCTTAAATTACTTTATTCGAAACATGTGTATCAAATGTAATATCATAGCAGTTGGAGTCTAGGGAAAAAACATCGGTTTCCGAAGGATTCTCTCAGGGTTGGAGTGGGTGGATATGTATTTTTTATCATTTAATGTATGTGTTTTTTATCGACTAACGATTAAAAAAAAAGGTCCTCGCCGTTTGATATTTTCCGACTAGCGGTCCATTTGCAGAATAAAGGTCCAAATTTAAAGACTAATGTTTGAGTAATGTTTTTGTAGGGGGCAATTACATCTCCTACATTTTACCCCTATAGCCCAGTCCTTATTTTAAATGAGTGGAATATAGCTAAGTGAAAATGTGTTATACTTTTCTAAACTTAATCACTTAATCGTTTAATTCACCGACAGATCAAAAACTATGACAGTATAAAATTTTGATCATACTTATAAGTGAGAGGGGTACCAATCCCTAGTTTAGGACATCTGATGGAAATTTTGGCTTGAATAGTTTTTATGCTTAGCAAATTTAAATCATCAAATTAAAATTTTTGTTGAATATTTTTTTTTAGCGTTAAAAAAAGCCGTGTTTAACGGTTACGTAGCTTTTTGTTTACGTAAAATAATACCTTTATTTAGCTCTCAACAAAAACAAGTATTTGAAGCGGAGTTCCACGACAAAATTTTAATCCGTTACAAAATACATGTTTTAATGAATGGAGAAATAATTTCATTGGTTGGAAACTAAAGCCTAACAAGTTTTTTTGACGAATTAAATAATTTAACATGATATATTAGAATCGGTTAAATTCTGAAAGTGTAAAAAGTCTCTTATATTACAAAAGTACATAACAAAAGTTTACATTAATAGTATATTTCAAAGGTATGATATATTATCATTATAAAAGTAGCGAAACTCTATACTTTTATCGTTATAAATACTGATTTGAATAAACACTTCAACACTTAGTTATGTAAAGTGCATACTTGTTAAAACATTGCTTGAAAAACTTTGCCCAATAAAACTTGTGCTTCAATCAGTAAAAGCATTTTTTAGTTATGGTTTTATCGATAAATTGTTCAAAATTTGGATGCATGTTTTTATTGTTAATAAGTTGTGTTTTTGGTAAGTTTCTATATATGACAATTTTTTAGTTTGTATATTTGTTATAGTTTAAAGTAAATATTTCTGGTTAGTATCTAATATAGTAAAGTTTTATAAAACTATTAATATAAAAAAAAAATTAAGCAAGAAAGGGATACAGGTTGAGTTTTATACTTCATAAAAAACTTTGTTTAACTTTAACCTAATATAATCTTACTAAAAATGAGGTTTTTTCAAATTTTTTATTATAAAAATTGAAAAAACTTAAACTTTTTAAACATCTTTGCATCATAGAAAAAACCTGTCGATCTAATCGCTATATTTTTTTAACAAAAATGTTATCCAGCTTATTGGAAAAGTCCTACCCTGATTAATACTATGCAATAAATACTCTAATTTTCTGATTTTATAAAGCATAAGCGTATTTCCTAAACAGGGTGAGAATAAACAGCTAATTTAATGTGATTTTGGTCACTACGTAATTTTTTTATTTCTTAGAATATGGTTAGAATAATGCATAAGAAGTGCTAGGGGGTGGTAGGAGGAATACTGGTAAAAATCAAGAGATTACAGGAAGTGTATTTTGCATAGAACCTTTTATTTCAGTTTGGTTTGTGTGAAAAAATTTACATACTAAGTTTAAAACTTAGTTTTTTCAATAAAATTACATATATCACAATATTTCCAAAGCTGCACTACATAAAATAAAACATCAACCATCACTATATACTATGTCCTTAACATAACTCCACCTTTTTTTATTATAGAAATCTGAAATTTAAAGCTTTTGTTTTTTAATTTTGCTTGAAAGTCCAACCCTGGTAAAGATTCTTTGTTTTATAAACAACCATGGGCAGCAAAAACTTTCCAACAATGTTACCAGACAACATACTAGTAGATTTCTTCGAATTTTTTTTTTAACACAATACCCATGACCACAACAAGCAATAAGATAATTTGGACCTTGGATTATCTGTTGAATTGGTCTCTTCATATTTATAGGTGTTTTCTGGAGGTATATTCTTCAACTCTTGGTACAAATTATTAAAATAATTGTAAAGTTGTCTACAGCCCTCCTATTTTTACATTGTCAGCAATCCTTTAATATAAACAATGAAAGAATGAACCCAATCTTCCTCTGGCATAGTATTTTTTAATTGAGAGTTGGTTATTTTTGTTTTATCACAACATTTAACTCAAAGTTTAATGTCCAAAGAATTAAATGGTCACACCTCCAGTCAGTCATAAAAATAATTGTTTGGAAAAATAAATTTTCTATTAAACTAATAAGTTTGGTTCTTATGTGTACACATCATGTTCAGGTACAATATACCTGAACATGATGTGTAGAAGAAATAAATAAAGGCTATAAAACAAGTTATACACAAGAACCAAGTTACACATAAGAACCAGACTTATTAGTTTCATATAAAATTTATTTTTCCAAACAATTGTTTTTATGACTGACTGAAGGTGTGACCACTTGTGTAGCAACTTTTATGATGTTTAGATCCGTTTTTTTTGAGAAATTGCTTGATAACTCCCTGAACCACCTAACTCATGCTATTATATATTTGCTATATATATTTGAGAAAAGGCAACAAAGAAAAATTTTTTGTGCAGTCAAAATTTAGCTTCTACATATTATATTTAAAGCAACTGAATCAAAATAAGAAAATATTTAGCTCTATTGTGTGTGTTGCTTTACAATTTAGTAAACTTGCTACTGATGGTCATTTTCACCTTTGTTTTTCATAGTCACACCCTTTGACTGTATATATTGATATATATTTTTAAAGTTTCACAAAAGTAAAAATGGAATAAATATTTTTATTTTATTATATAAAAATAAATATTTTTATTCATATTATATAAAAATTATGAAAAGAAATTTAAATAGTTGTTTTGTGTAATTAATTTAGTAACTTTGTAAAAACAATTTTAAAAAATTGTCTTTAATTTAAATCATTGTTTCACACAAATTTTTACTCAACATCAAATAATAAACTTTGCATTAGTTTATTATGAAGTATATTTTTATATTATATTGTGAGAAATATTTTTTATAACTCCAGTGTCTGACAACAATTGTCTGACACCCTAGGCTTATTTCTTAAAGTGTTACTATCTATAATTAATTCAGGTTTTCTGTAAATCTAAAACATAAATAAAGTACTTGAAATTATTAATAAAAAAACAATCAAATTACAACCATATTGTTTTAATCTACAAATATTTGTGGTTTGCAATGTAACTTTTCATTCTTTAAATCTTACTGCTAGCAAAACTTACTAGATTTACAATAAGTTGGTATTGGTTATTTTAATCTAGTGCCACTGACCCTGGTGGCTGGCTCATATGGCACGGTGTTGCTTGTTGTTCTGAGAGTTAGTTTTTTTTTAACAAAAAACATCCATTATAGGCTATTAGTACTGGTATGTATGTTATTTATAGTACTGTAGCATGTAGTTGGTTAGACACTTACAACTCTTACAATGAGACACTTGATTAAAAAATTTAAAATCTTTGAAATAGGTTTTTAAATAAACATATGAACAACATGCATATGGTGTTACAACAGTTTTTTTTTTTTCAATATTTTAAAATATAATCAAAGTAAAAATATCATCACATAGTTTTGTATTTTTGAAAGCAAATTATTCTTTGTACACTACACATTTTATTATAAGATATTAAGTGTGAAAAACAAATTCAATAGATTTTTTATTTTGTTACATAAATGCTTTTTAATTAAAAAAAAAATTTATTTTATTAAAGTTATTTACAAAATCAATAATACGTTTGTACAAAGTTTAGATCTGTTTAAAATAATAGTTTTTATTTATATTCATACTTTGATAAACAGTCTGATGCCAAACTAAAATACTGATAGGGGCTTCAGTATATGCATGTGTTCCTTATTTAGTCAGTCAATGTATGGTAAATTAACTTTTAGAGGTATGAATATATACTAAAAATTTATTATTATTATTATTTAATAATAATAATAATAACAATAGTAATAAAATATATATATATATATATATATTATTATTTGTAGATTTAATCAACTTTTTTATTTGATAATACTAGGGACTCGCCTATTGTGTAGAGGTACTAAACAACCTCTAAATATATATGCATATGTATATACATATATATTTACATATATATATACATACATATATATGTATGTATGTATATATATATATATATATATATATATATATATATATATATATATATATATATATATATATATATATATATATATATATAGTTCTATAGTTTGTTGCGTTTGGGAAGCACGGAAGGAAAAAAGTGATTCTTACACCAACATATACGTCACTTTTAATTACTTTTGACTTTCGTCCAACATTTGCGTGTTGGAAGAAAGTCAAAACCATTAATTTAATTAAAAATTAATCGTTTTTTAAAAAAGCCACAAAAATGCAAATTTAATTGACCAGAATGTTTTTAAAAACATTCTGAATGTTTTTAAAACATTCTGAATAATTTTAACAATATAAACAATGTTTTTATTTTTTTTAATAAAATGTTTTTATTTTTATTTTTTTTACTGTAAATCATGCGCGGAGTGTTGCTACATCGACTATCTTATAGCCTGACTCGCAAGGGAGTGCTGCTACATCGACTGACAAATAGCCTGACTCGCAAGGGAGTGCTGCTATATCGACTGACAAATAGCCTGACTCGCAGCGGAGTGCTGCTACATTGACTGAGGGTTTGGTTGGGGCAGGCAGTCTATCAATTAATAAAAAAAAAAAATTCCGGTCTTGCATTTTAATTTTTACTTTTTGTCAACAAAATATGGAAAAAACTTTCGGACAGCATATAAGAGTTCTATATATATATATATATATATATATATATATATATATATATATATATATATATATATATATATATATATATATATATATATATATATATATATATATATATATATATATATATATATAACAAGTTTACGATCAGATAGGTATGTTTGATGTTCAGTAGGTGCAAAGTATGATATAGCCTACAGTAAAACATGGAAAAATTAATGTAATGGTTTGGGAATGTTTTAGTCAAAATGGTGTTGGTTTTCTCCAAGAGTTTACTGGAACTATGAATCAAAATATATACAAAGATATATCTAAGAACATTATGTTATCTCATGCAAAGAATAAAATACCTTATAGATAGATATACCAGCAGGATAACAATCCCAAAGACACAGCCATAACAGCAAGATAATAATCCCAGACACTTCAAAAATTGTTCAAGAAGAGTAAAGTTTGTATTTCAAAAAGATCATCCCAATCAACTGATTTAAGTTCTATTGAACTTTTATGATATTATGTTAACTGTCAAATGAAAGACATCAAGTCAACAAGTCATGCTCATTTATTTACTAAATATGGAACTAAATTTCTATTTTTGTTTGCATTAATTTAGATGACTATAAAATTGTGCAAGTTTTTAAAACCAAAAGTTATTTTTTAAATCAATTAGAATAGTTAAATACTCAATATTTGTTTAAATGAAAATAAAAAACATAAAAAGTTTTTAATTGGTATATAATATCTTGACTTAAGTAAAGTATGTACTGAAATATTAGTGAAATTCAATTGTTTTTTAACTTGATTGCAAATTTTTGTATGTTAATGTAAGTAACATAGTTTCTAACATAAGTAGCATTTTACCATTGCAAACAATTTAAAAATAAATTGTTGCAAAAAAATATCCAAAAACATCTTTTTAATGTATTTTTTCAAACTGATACTTTTCTCATAATCCAAAATATAATTTTAATTTAAAGTTCCATAGAGATTTTTAAAAATTTTCTTTCTCAAATCACTATGCAATTTTATTACTAATAATGTTTGTTTTTCTATTACTTGAAACAAAATATATGCAAATTATTTTATAAAGTGTTTCGTTTTGTTAACTCATTATAATTTTTTTATAGCATATTCTGTAAATAGAACACAAACTCATAAATGTCGTGAAGCAAATATTGCTGTCGAACCCAAGAGTTCACTTTGTTATAAAGATGAAAGAAAATGTGATGTGGAAATTTGCGATATTGAAATGTCACAATGTCAAGCTATATATAGAAATATAAGTGGAAAACTCCGCCATTGGTTTTTTTCTTGCTTTCATCATGGAAATCAAGAATGTGGTACAGATACATGTCCTTTACACTATATACCTAATCATGATCTTTGGTATTGTTGTTGCAAAACATCTTTGTGTAACACAAGAATTTATTATCCTTTAGAACCTACTTTTAGTATCCTGATCGGTATTTTTATTTTTTCTTATATTTGTTTTGAAAATTTTTAATTATAGTTCAATATAGTTTTAAAGAAACTGCTAACTTCCAACACAGGTTGCATTTATATTTAAGAAAATGTTAAAAAAAACATTTGAGCTCATTTTTTTTGATTAAAACTAAATAATGTATATCAATACAAACTAAACTTGTTGTTTTAAAGCCTTTACAATAAATGCCCTACAGACTTGATAACATATTTCAAACCTGTTTTTAAGAGTTTCAGTAGTTGGTCCATAATATATTTAAAAAAATAAAATTCAACTAAATTTACTATGAAGTTTTAAATATGATTAACATAATTTTGAAATTATGTTAATCATATTTAAAATAATTTCGAAACTTTCATATTATTCAGTAAACATTTATACTTGTTAGTTACTTGTTAACAATAAAGATAATGAAAATTCAAAATTTAGCAAAAATTCCTACTAAATTGTTTTATTTTAGCTATTTCAAGTTACAAAAATCATAACTCATCCCTAACCCTCCCTATCCCATCCCTCAACCCTAACTCATCAGTGATGCACTTCTCTATTTCTTGCATTTTTGTTGTTGGAAAAATTAAGTATTTAAGGATCTATAAATCTTCAAAAAAAATTGATTTAAAACAGCTATGCTTTTTTTTTAGAAAATGCTAGCAGATCGATAGCCACTCAAAATAACTTTACAACTGAAGGTTCCAATTATCTTGTATTAGTTTATATATTAGTACCACTTTCGGTAGTTATTGTGTTGATAGGTTTATTTGCATGTATCAAGTGGAAATACAAAAAAAAAGAAGATATTTTATTGGTTTACGAGCGGGACTCGTCCAAATATGAGTATTTAAATATTATACACCAGGGTCAGTTCACTAAACTATGGTTGGTTCAACATCAAGATCAGAAAATGGTTGTCAAATTGCTTCTTCCAACATTACAAAATTTTTGGACAAATGAAAGAGAAATTTTCATTAAATATAATTTAAAGCATCGAAACATTATAAAATTTCTTGCTGCTGAAACTGAAAACATTAACAATAAACTTCATTATTTAATAGTTGTAGATTACTATGAAAAAGGTTCTCTTGTAGATTATTTGAAAAAAAATGTTATAACAGTTCAGCAGATGCTAAAGTTCATTTTTAGTATTGTTCGTGGGCTTGTATATCTTCATATGCCTGAAAGTAAAAAACCTCGAATAGCGCATAGAGATTTAAAAAGTGCAAACATATTGATAACAAATGATTTAGAATGTGTTATATGTGATTTTGGATTAGCAATTGCAGTAGATAAAAACAATTTTCAAACATGTTTTGATAAAGCTCAGGTAAGAAAGTTTTATTTTTATCTTGCATTCCTTTTACAGTTATTTATTTGTAATCAGTAAGATAATAATAACAATAAATTATTAAGATTTAATTACTCGCTAAATTAATTATAAGACTTGTGAAACTATCATTAATAGTATTTTTCATAGAATTTGTTTTGGCATTTGTATTATTCATTTTTTGTACTTCAGAACTTTAGTTCTTAAAATACTTCAGAACTTTAGTTCTTAAAATACTTCATAACTTTAGTTCTTAAAATACTTCAGATCTTTAGTTCTTAAAATACTTCAGAACTTTAGTTCTTAAAATACTTCATAACTTTAGTTCTTAAAATACTTCATAACTTTAGTTCTTAAAATACTTCAGAACTTTAGTTCTTAAAATACTTCAGAGCTTTAGTTCTTAAAATACTTCATAACTTTAGTTCTTAAAATACTTCAGAACTTTAGTTCTTAAAATACTTCATAACTTTAGTTCTTAAAATACTTCATAACTTTAGTTCTTAAAATACTTCAGAACTTTAGTTCTTAAAATACTTCAGAACTTTAGTTCTTAAAATACTTCAGAACTTTAGTTCTTAAAATACTTCAGAACTTTAGTTCTTAAAATACTTCAGAACTTTAGTTCTTGAAATACTTCAGAACTTTAGTTTTTAAAATACTTCAGAAATTCAGTTCTTAAGTACAAAAACTCTGGAAGAACTTTTTCTAAAACTTTTATAAATAAAGTTTTTTTTAATTAAGAAATTTTTCTCTGCTTAAATTAGATATTTTTTTCTTTGTTGGTCTAAATACTTTAACAAGTCTTAACCAATATGTATAAGAACCATTGTATCTTCACCAACTGGTGTATTCACAAGTTTGCAATCACATGCACATATTAAACTTTGTGTTTAAATTTTCATGTTTTCCTGACTCATAAAACCTACAACTTTTCAAGTCTTTTGTTAACTGTTACCTTGCTCTATAACTCTATTCTTTTTTTTTTCTAGTAACTCCCAACTTAATAGTGGTTGCTTGCAGCCTTGCTGGGAGCGAATCAGAATAAAATATATATATATATATATAATTCTCAAAATAATAAAATAAAATAATATAATAACAAAAAAATGAACCTAGTCAAGAGTGATTAAAATCAATTAACAGTGATTGTTTGAAATGACAAAGTTTAATAGCAGATGATTGTGGTTTTGCGGATGAAGACTTGAGAATGATTTTTAGGTAAGGTTTCAATTCTATTTACATAAAACCTCCTTTTCCTTCTCCTTATTTTGAGTTTTAAAAAAAATATTTTTAAAAAGAGTCAACTAGGAAAAAGTTACACTGGTCTAAATAACATAAAAATTGTAGTGTTGAAAGACTTAAAATAGTGCTGTTGACAAATAAAACTTCAAACCTTTGGCAACAAAAAATTGTATGTGATACCAAACTGCATTACTCTAACTCTTAAACATGAAGATAACTCTATTATGGTGGTATAAGAGCTTCCTCATTTAATGGTATTTCTCAAATGCATAGAGTATATGGAGTTCTTTATGCAAAAAGGATCATAAATGTCTTTTTGGATTGATTTAATTATGTTGTATTTTGTTAGTAATACAACTCTTGCTGGTTTAAGAGTGAATGCTTTTATTCAACAAGATGTCATTCATTTTAAAATATTTGTTTAATAATATAACTCTTGTCCACTGTTATTGTTGTCTTCATGTACAATGCACCAATTATCTCCTTCACTAACAATAGGTTTTTATTTGCTTTTAAAAAAATTCACCTGATGCTTTTATTCAGCCAGAAATTGTTCATTTTTAAATAGTTGTAAAGTTTAAATTTATTTTTATAATCTTTTTTAACTGCATCAAGAACATAACAGTCAGATAGTTCCCTTTTTAAAGTTTAGGCTTTTTCCCTGATCCAACAAACTTTACAGTTTTACTGTAGTGTTCACATTTCTTCACCAATCTGCCAATAGTTGAGTTTTGTTGTTTAGACAATGACCTCGATCAGCAGCTTCAACTATTTATCCAATTTCCTGTGGCCTTTTTAGTCAGTTTTTTCAAAGATTTTTTATATAATATATACTATAGTTAGTATAAAATATATAATCATAAAAAAACGTTTTTACTGCTAAAAGGGAAAAAATCTGTTTTGGACAAATTTATCAAAGAGCATTATTATAGATTTGTTTTTGCCTTAAAAAACATTAAAGGTTATTGTTATGGATACTGCAAGTGTGAACACTAGAAGAAGGAATATGACCCAGTTACCAATGCTATTTTTTAAAAGAAACTGAAAGAGAGTTTGTTGGTTTTCAACATCATGTTCTCGGTGTTTTTTACAGTATTGAATGATGAATTTGGGGAAACACCACATTGCCAAATAATAAAAGATAAGATTGAAAACCAATGAAAGATTGTTATAGTGTGATTGTGTGATATTGTACAGTGTGACCTGTAAATGTGTGAGTTGTGATTGTATGATATTGTTTAGTGTGATTTGTAATTGTGTGATTTGTGGTTGTGTGATATTGTTTAGTGTGATTTGTAACTGTGTGAGTTGTGATGGTATGATATTGTTTAGTGTGATTTGTAATTGTGTGATTTGTGGTTGAGTGATATTGTTTAGTGTGATTTGTAATTGTGTGATTTGTGATTGTATGATATTGTTCAGTGTGATTTGTAATTGTGTGATTTGTGGTTGAGTGATATTGTTTAGTGTGATTTGTAATTGTGTGAGTTGTGATTGTATGATATTGTTTAGTGTGATTTGTAATTGTGTGATTTGTGATTGTATGATATTGTTTAGTGTGATTTGTAATTGTGTGATTTGTGGTTGAGTGATATTGCTTAGTGTGATTTGTAATTGTGTGAGTTGTGATTGTATGATATTGTTTAGTGTGATTTGTAATTGTGTGATTTGTGATTGTATGATATTGTTCAGTGTGATTTGTAATTGTGTGATTTGTGGTTGAGTGATATTGTTTAGTGTGATTTGTAATTGTGTGAGTTGTGATTGTATGATATTGTTTAGTGCAGTTTGTAATTGTGTGACTTGTGATTGTATGATATTGTTTAGTGTGATTTGTAATTGTGTGAGTTGTGATTGTATGATATTGTTTAGTGTGATTTGTAATTGTGTGATTTGTGGTTGTGTGATATTTTATTGTGTGTTTGTGTAATACTGTTATGATAATAGTGTGATCATATTGAACTTTTGGTTCAATTAGCTTGTGTTTTCTACTTTTTGAAGAAACTGGATGATTTATTAAGTTTCAAAAAATGTGTAACCCACAATGCAACAGTAAATCTTTCAGCATTTATTCTTCTACTAGAAAATTAAAACTTATTTTTATTCAAAATAGTTTTGCATAATTTTTTTGAAGGCTCTGAAAATTGATTCAGCTAAGGCTCCCGAGAGTGTAAATCTGGCCCTGGTTTTGGAGTTCAGAATCTTGAAGAACAGAAATTCCTTTAATTAATCCGTGTGCAGAACAAATAAGTGCTTTTAAGATCTTTATGGCATCTAAACAAACAGACAAATTTCATTTTTTGTTCAATTTACTTTGTTTAACAAAATACAATAATTGAAAAGTATGCTAGATTATGAAATTTAAAGTTTTTTTTCTAATGCATGAAATAATTTTTCCTTTATTTTACTTTTTTCTTTCTTTTTTTTCTTTACATTCTTATAATCTTATTGTAAGTTTTTTAATTGCCAAGTTTGCAATTTTTGTTTATTTGTAAATTTATACATTAATAATGAAAATACAACACTACCAAACAGTTACATGATTAAAAGTTTGAAAAATAAAAAACTTTCAAAATATTTTGATTTTTTGTACAGATTGGCAGAAAAATCACTGATTACATTAACTGAAATAGGTGGGGGGTGGAGGATGGGCATAATAATATATATTAATTGTTTGGGTTTGGGCAGGCAGTATATCATATAAAAAACATTTTTTTTTTTTTCATCTTTCATTTTAATATGTTAGGTTGGTACTAGAAGATATATGGCTCCTGAAATATTAGATGGGGCAATTGTGTTCAATTCAGAATCATATTTTTTGATGGATATTTACTCAACTGCTCTGATCATATGGGAACTTGTTTCAAGATGCAATTTTGAATCAGGTTTTTGTTTGTTTTTATGTTTTCATTTATTGTTCATTAATGTTATATTTTTTATCATTGTTTTAACATAATAAAGCGTTTTCTTATGTTGATGTTTTATTGTTTCTTTCTGATAACCTTGCTATTAAATCAGCTCTATTTATTATTGCATTTATATAACCCAGTCTTTGTTTGGGCTAGTTCTTTTAATGAGGGCCTCTCTATTTTTGACTGCCTCTTTTAAATAGCAGTTTTTAAAGTCTATAAAAAATAAGAAAACTCACTGCTTAGTATTTTATGTTCAATAGCAAAAGGAAAAGTTTCAGTTCATTTCATTATTTCTACAAGTTTTTTTCAATCATATATTTATTATTTCTACAAGTTTTTTTCAATCATATAGAGTAAAACCTGGTCAAACGGCACACTTATCAATAAAAATTAAATAACTTTTTTATTTTTCATTTTTTCATTTTTTTTTATCAGATAGGTAATAAAAAACTACATAAGATAATATAAATATATGTTTAAAAAAACAAAAATTATCAAAAGTACAGTGGTTTTCATAGATTTAGACGCACTCATATTTGAAAATAGAAATTTTTGGTTTTTTAACGATAAAACAATAATGAAAAAAGATTTTGGTTTAGTTTTTTTTCTATTTATTAGATAAATACAGAATACAAAATTTGAAAAAATTTACAAAAAAAATACAAATACTAAGTAATAATTAGGTACAATTACATGGTATTAAAAAAATAAGATTAAAAAAATTATTCATAAATTTAGACACAGGATACATTAGGAGGCGTAATTTATGAACCAATCAATATTTTGTGTATTCACCTTTTGCTTTAATACAACTAAGAACTCTTCTAGGGATAGACTCAACAAGATTTTTGCACATTGCTTCTGGGACCCTATACCAGGTCTCCTTAAGGACGCCCTTCAGCTGGCCAAGTGTGGAAATTTGAACCTTTAGAATTCACGGTCAATCCAAGCCCAAATGTTTTCAATCGGTTCAAATCAGGTGAGTATGGAGGCCACAGTATTGTCTTGATATTATTATCGTTGAACCACTCCTTTTTTTATATCAAACATAGCGGTTGCACTTTTTTTTAATTTTTATTTTAAGTATTTTCTTACATATATGTAAAAAAAATGAGTGCGTCTAAATTTATGAAAACCACTGTATTAAATGTGCGGTTAAAAAAATAGTGCGGTTTTTGGCGACATTCTGATAAAACCGCACACTTGAGAAAACATTAAATTTTTAAATTTTAACTTTTTTTTATTTTTATTTTTTTAACACAATTCATATTTAGGAAACTATATTAAAGTTTTTACATTTTTTGCAA
This sequence comes from Hydra vulgaris, assembly GCF_038396675.1. NCBI lineage: Eukaryota > Metazoa > Cnidaria > Hydrozoa > Anthoathecata > Hydridae > Hydra > Hydra vulgaris. Next base: position 5,642,464 of record NC_088930.1, on the reverse strand, counting down.
CAAAAAAGTTTAGTTCCAGCTACATATTTCTTTGGTAAACATGTTTCTTTGAACAACCATTCCCGACACATTGAATTTTCGCATTGCAACATTTCTGTGTGTAACTGTACTCTACCCTTTTTACATTTTGCAACTTTTAATTGTTTGGCTGCTGGTACTTGTTCTTCATTATTGTTTTGCTGAGGTTGCTCAGCATTGTTATGCTCAGGCATTTGAGTACTTGGCATAGAGAGTCTACGCTTTGCATTAAGTTTAGCAACTTTCACAGCTTCCTTTGTTGCTTTTTCTTCAACTTTTTGTTTGAGGAACTTGATCACATTTTCTTCGGTAATACATTTCCTGCCAAGTTTTGACATGTTGCACTGCTTTGATTTCTTAACATTTTTGATTGATTTCTTGCTTGAAAAAACTGCTTCAACTCATCTCGATACTGTTTTTGCAACGCTCAACACATGCTTAATACCTATCAAAACTAGAAGCTGGTGTAGTTGAGAAAGATGGTAATTGGTGTGTAGTTGGAGTAGGTGCTGTGGCTGCTGTTGAAGATGATGAAGCTGTATCTGAGCAAAATGGTGTAGGTGCTGCAGAGGTTGCTAAAGATGATGAAGTTAGATTAAACGTTTGTGTGATTGCTAACGCCTTATGATTTATGTTGTTTTTATTAAGTGGGAATAAGCCAGTGTACTGGAAACCAGCGATTACATGCAAGCGTGTAAAACATTTACCACTCTCATACAGCAATTTGAGCAACGGTGGAAAATTTTGTTTATCTAAATTCTTACATTTTGAGTCTTTGTAATACTTTTGTAAGAATTTCTTTCCATGCTTGTTTGACATGACAATAGACACCTCTATCCAATGATTGTAGAATATGTGAAGAATGCTCTGGTAAACAAATCAAGATTATATTGTGTTTTTTGCCCAGCAATACCGCTTCCAAAGCTATGTGAGTTGTATGTTCATCTAATACTAAAACATGAATACTACCAATTTGCTGTTTCGGGTATAAATACTTCTTCGAGCCATTCAATAAATGTATCGTGCTCCATCCAACCTGATTTTGAAATTGAATATTTGGTATCAACTGGACCATCTCTTGCCCAGTCAGGACGAAAGTTTCTTTGGCTTTGTATATCACAAATGGTGGTGCAAAATGCCCATCAGCATTGCAGCAATTGTTTACAGTATAATAAATTTTTTCATCGTTGCCAGTAAGTTTAAATGCATGTCTTATCCCTATTCGACACACTATGGTTGCTTTGCCTTGATCACCCAAAAAACCTGATACCAGTCTGTTGATATTGCTTGATGACGTATTAAAAATAACTATTAATTATTTTTGGCGTACAACAAGCGGCTCTTTTAGATGCTAAGTTATCCGCTTTTCTTGTTAAAATTTCTTTTGACCATCTTTTCATAAAGGCATAAAACCAGTCTTTACCAGGCTTGCCATTTTTGAATAAGTGCAATTGATCTTCATGTTTAAGGTAGCCACATACAAATTCTAGGATTTTATTTCAGGTTAAACCATAACCCCAGTCACCAAGTAATTGGAACGCATGCACCATCAATCTTTCTATTTCATTTGAGAGTACCGTTGTTTGTTTTTTTAGTTGACATGTTAAAGTGAGTGAGTTAAATTAAATTGAGTGAGTGATGATTATATTGAGAAATAATATACTTATTGGTTTTTAATGAGTAAGAGTTTATTATATTAACAAATAACATATTTCATTCATATTTAAACCAGAGTTAACACTAAGTTAATTAGATAAAGATAGGCACTTAGTTACTTGCAAAAAACTAAACTAAGTAATTAATCGAGTGTGCGGTTTTATCAGAAAAAATAGTTTTTTTTACTTTTTTGATTTTTTATTTAACTTTTTGTTCCAGCTGCATAAAAATTATACTATCAGAATTAAAATTAAATTTCCAACAAGATAGTGCTAAAATTATTTTTATATCAGTTTCAGTGCGAACATTTTGTTTGCAACAATAAAAAATTTATAAAATTTTTTGACTCCCTGGTAAAGTTGTATAAAAAAAGAAAAAAATGGAGTTGAATTGGCATATAATTTTATCAATTCCAACAGAGGAGATAGTTCTGTATTTGAATCAATTTTTATTTTTTTCATAGCCATATCCGTTTAGTTTTTATTTGATAATTTCAATCAGTGTGCGAAATGATATGGTGTGCGGTTTGACCTGGTTTTACTCTATTATTTCTACAAGTTTTTTTCAATCAAATATTTATTATTTCTACAAGTTTTTTTCAATCATATATTTATTATTTTAAAGATTTTAATTCTAATTGTTAACTTTTAATTCTTTTCATATATATATATATATATACATATATATATATATATATATATATATATATATATATATATATATATATATATATATATATATATATATATATATATATATATATATATGTATATATATATACATACATATACATAGTATGTATATATATATATATATATATATATATATATATATATGTGTGTGTGTGAAAATCTATATATGAAAATATATATGTGAAAATCTATATATGAAAATATATATAGTATTAATTTCTATACTATAGAAATTAATACTATATATTATTGTTACTTTCACATATTCATCAATAGTTTATAACGATTTACAAAATTGCAGTCATGGTAACCACCTTTTTGTTTTGTTACATTCATTCTTACTGCTTTAGTATTGATTTATTTGATGTTTAAATGTTCAAATTTTTATGTGCTGGCTGTTTTTTTCATTTTTTATTTGTTTTAAGAATAATTAAATGTTTAAGAAAAAACTCAACCTTTTTTTTTGGTTCACATTTCTTTAATCTATAAAATAGATAAAAAATAATCTTTAGCTGGCTTTGCCAGTTTGCTTTTTCTTTTCAAAAACTATGCAGGTAGTAAATTTCATTTTGTCAATAATTTGTCTTAAACGTTTCACAACTGCTTCCTCTATGATCTGATAACTGCTCCCAGTCTCTATTATGATATCACTGACTCCCAATCTCTATTATGAGGTAAAATACTAAAAAATTCATCCCCTATAGTTCTGCATAGTTCTTTTGGACATGAAAGCAGAGTTCTGCTAAATTGTTATTAATAAAAGTTAGTAATTGGTGTATATCAAATTTCAGTTGTTTTCTATTTGCATAAAGTTCTTTTTGCAAAACCTTTTGATTTATGTTAATTTTGCAATTTGATGCAACTTTTATGCCATAATGGCATTTACACATTTTTTTGAACAAGTTCCCTTTTTTTGTAAATATATAAAACAAATATTAAAAAAAATTTGGTCTTTATTCTCTTTATCAGCTTCATTTGGGTACTTTTTTATACTTAAAGAAATTAAATAAACCTGAAAAATATCTGCTGATTGAGAGTAAGAATCTGTTTTTTGATGCTCGTTAAAAGTTCATGAAAATTTAATTGAGGATATTACACAGGGACAAATTTATTATATATAAGTTAAAATCACAAAGACCTGTCTATTTAATAGGTCGTGTATCAGGGTGTCTTATGCGTTATTGTAGTTTATGTACTCAAGCGTCTTACAACACTTTAGCATAAAAAATGTTCAACTTATGTCTATATTTTTTGTGTATTCTATTTTGTTTACATTGTAGAGGTAATCAAACATTACCAACCACCTTATTTTGACCAAGTTGGTGAAAACCCAAGTATATGGCAAATGAAGGATTGCGTCGTTGACCGAAATGTGAGACCGCCTATCCCCTTAGAATGGAGGAATAACACGGTTTGATTATAATTATTATTTGATTAAAAAGAATTTTTTTCTAAAAATTTACTTTTAACACATTTACGCTATAGATTTTGAATATGATTTGCATTACTATGGAGGAATGTTGGGATCGTGATCCTGAAGCTCGTGTTTCAGCAAACTGTATTCATGAAAGATTGCTAGCAATTAAAGATCAAACATTAACAGAAACAGCGTTACATATGCAGGAAGAAACTGTAAAGACTCCTTTGCTTGGTCATAATTTATGACCCATTTTAAACTGTTTTTTTCTGTTTTTTATTGTTTTTGAAAAATAATGGTGCGTGCGTTAAGATTTTCAGACATTTTTTAAACTCCAAATTAGAATTAGGTAATGATCTTGTTTCCATTTTTGGGCGTAAGCTGTGTTTCTATGCGCTAGGAGTAATACAAATATCTACCTTAACTAAACATTATTTTTAGACAGAAGCATAAAAATCTTTATAGGTTAAATTTTTCCATATATCATCCCACATATATTTCTTTTATAAAACATATTTATACTGTATTTAAATGTATAATAATTTTTATTATAATTAATATAACTTTATTATAATTACAATTATTTATGTTTTTATAGTTTTACAAATTAATTGGAGTTTAACTACTAGCTAATAGTTAAACAGCGCAAAATCTTTGAAGGTTCTCTGGGATTTTGGAAAATTAAAAAAAGACAAAAATAATAACCAAATTGGGCTCTATAAAAAATGCGGGCTTTTTTTTTTTATTAAGTTATATAACCTTTTTTTTATTAAGTTATATAATCTTGTAGGATTATTTGAAGTCAGTCAAATAATACCTACTCACTATATTTTTTTTAATTTTTGAAAATAAAAAGCAAAAAATATCCAGTATGTTAAATTTTGAACATTTTAATTGATTTCAAAAATCGTTGTGGTTTCGTCGAAGAAAAACTCTCCATTTTTCTTCGAAGAATTCGAATTCGATGTTGTGTTAAGTTTGTATGCTGTGCTTAATATAATATGTGCAAATTTACAAAGTTTATTATTATCTCCAATAAATGTTTCTGAAATTTCATCTTTTATATCTAAATTGAAACCAAAAAAATCATTAGGTCTAAACAGCATTCCTGCAAATATTCTTATAGATTTTAACTATGAATTTTCAAATTTTCTTTCTAAACTATTTTAATACCTCATTTATGAATGGAACATTTCCTGATATTTTTGAAATTATTTCGCGTTATTCCAATATTTAAAAATGGCTCTAAACTTTCATGCAAACTACAGACCTATTCCTCTTTTATCTAACATTAGTAAGCTTCTTGAGAAATTTATGTATTCTAAAGTGTACTCTTTTCTAAACTCATTTAATTGTTTAAATGATTTTCAATTTGGTTTTCGATCAAAACATTCTACTTGCCATGCATTAATAAGTATAACGAAAAAAGTTAGAAAAGCGCTTGATACTGGTCATTTCGTTTGTGCTGTTTTTATCGATTTACAAAAAGCTTTCGATACCGTTGACCATAGTATTTTGATTTCTAAATTAGATCGTTATGAAATTCGCGGTATTGTAAATGTCTGGTTTCGATCTTATCTTCCAGATCGAAAACAATTTGTAGGTATTAATGGTTTCAATTCTAGTAATAAATCAGTTTTGTGTGGTGTTACTCAAGATTCTGTTCTAGGTTCTCTTATTTTTAATCTACGTTAACGACCTAATCAACTCTGTTCACTTCTCTTCAGTTCATTTATTTGCTTATAATACAAATCTCTTGCACATCAACAAATCGTATCATTCTTTATGTAAAAATGTTAATTTGGATCTAAAAGTTATAGTTCGCTTGTTAAATGCTAACTTTATATGTCTCAATACCGAAAAAACTGATTTTTTTTTTCATCTCCAAGAAAAAACTATTTCTTTAAAAATATTGAAATCAAAATTAATAATAAACGGCTATATATTCAAGAGTTATTAAATATCTTGGTGTATTAATTGAATAGAACTTTCATATCAATGAACTAAGCAAGAAATTATCTCGAGCTAACGGTATGCTTTCGATAATTCGTCATTATGTCGATAAAGTTACACTAAAGAATATTTACTATGCCTTATTCTCATTTTTTGAAGATATAAGTTAAAGAGCTTTTTCGTTCCCAGCCTCCAATCATCGCAATTTTTTGCAATTATTTGACGTAAGTGTAAACATTCAAATGTTTGGAGTTCGCTCCATGTCCGTAAGTTAGCTACCTCAAACACCAAAAAATCCTGGATCCGTCACTGTTGGGTATGCTTATGCAAAAAGCTCTGAGAGGTTCAAAAATATTAACCTTAAACATATTTCTAATAAGATAAGCTTATTTCGATACTTTTCGAAAAATTAATAACGCACACATTTTCGAAAAACTTTCAAATAGCAGATTAAGGTAATATGAGCACCTTAAGCGTAAGGTGGAATATTTTCAAAAATAATTATGCTGGATCCAAAACTTTTGAGAATAAATAATTTTTAGGGATCACTAATCATGATCCACTTAGATATTTGGGCAATTTTTTTCGTAAAAACACAGAGGTTTTAAAAATGTAGCAAAAGTGCTCATATTACCCAGACCACTTTGTAATATCAGCACTTTAAAATAGCTCAAAAAAATAACTTTAAGTAAAAAGTACCAACTTGACAATTAGAACTAATGTTTGGAATATAATGATTCGTTATTAACAAAACTTATCATTAAAAAATCAAATTCTAAGCCACTTTTTATTGAAATAATACTACTTTGTTTTCTGCAAAAAAACAAAAAAAAAATTGGTTCGTTATTTTTTTAATTTTATCAACTCGAACCTTTGAACGATAAAAACTCAAACTTCTTGAAATTAAATTACAAATATATATCTAGTATTGTTAAAATATTAGATTTTTTTACTATGTTTTGTTTTTATTCAAAATTCAATTAAAACCACTGCGATTTTAGGACTTTAAACTAGGTAATTTCAATGAAAATCACTGGCTAATTTAAGCTCGCTCATATTACTCAAAAATGGCATCTTTAAATAAAGTCACAACTAAATGTTTCTATGCATGGTTTTTCAAAAAAAAATGAAACAGATTTCTAGCTAACATTTTCTTTATGAAAAATTAACTTTAATTATTTTAGCATAAGAATTTCGCGCCACATATATTCATGCGCCAAATTCTTATGCTAAAATAATTAAAGTAAAAAATATATTCATGCGTGATAATATTATTTTAACAACGCAAAAAATTTAGTAGAGTTTTAATTAGATGAGAGTCGCTAATTACTGCATATAAATTTACGTTAACTACACTGATTTCTGTTATCACCACATAAAATCGATTCAAAAAATACAAAGCAATTTTAACTTCATTGCTTACATCTAATAAATCTTTAAGTATACTCATATCTCCAAGGTGCTCATATTACCCTAATCTACCCTAAATATTTGATTTTGAACTTGAATTTTTTTAAAAATATATTATTCAAAAAAAATACGATGTTGTAATCAGGGCCGTCCCGAAGCGATTTAAATGGGGGGTGACGCATCTGTTTTTTGCCGACTAACTTATCTAAAAAAAAAAAAAAAGAAAGAAATGGTGGTCGACATTTGCCGACTGCCCACTATAGATCCGATTTCGCCGACTCCAGTATCTATTTTGCCGACGAATAATATTTGTAGGGGGGCTACCCCAACGAATTTTATTACCCCCCCCCCCTGGGACGGCCCTGGTTGTAATATAATAATCAAAAACAACACGTAAACAACAAAAAACTAAATAAAAGTTTATGTTTTGCTTTGCAATGACATCATAAATTCTTGATTTCATTGCGTTACAAAACATAAGCCTGTATGAACTTTTCTTTTATTGGTTTAAATGGTTTAAATTAAAAAAAATATATACCTAAAATATATAACTTTTGGTATCAAAATGGTTTATTAAGGCTCAAAAATATGCTTATCAATGCTTATTTTTTAACAAAATCTGAGCCTAGGTATGCTTATAGCCGTTATGCTTACATAAAAAATAAACGTTTTAATTTTTTTTAGCATTAAGTTAAAGTTTTTAAGCTAAAACGATGAATATTTTTTTTTTCTAACTTAAAATCGAAAATATCTGAAAGTTTTTTTTGTTAACTGTTTATTAAAATATAAGTTGCAACAAACAATGTTTTTTTTTAATAAATTTTATTCGCTGAAATGAAAATGTGAAACAGCCCATTTTTACAGAACCCGAAAATGTCTAAAAAATTATAAAAAATAACAAATAAATTATTTACGTTTCATTATATATGAAAATACGCGGGAAAATGTTGTCCACCAACACTCGTTTTAAAAATTCATTAATTATAATTCACTCTAGTTTGTGTTTCATAATGAATTATATATTTAAAAAAATTAAATTAAAATAAGAATTGGGAAGACTTGTAACTTTTAAATTTTACTCTTTATAGTTTTATGGTCTAATAAAGGTACTCACGCTTGAAGCAATTGGTTTTTCAAAAAAAAAAAAGTTGAAAATCGCTGGTGCCTAATCACCCATGCAAAATTTAATAATGTTTGCTGACGATACGTCTCTTTTTTTAAGTGACGTCAGTGAATAAACTACTTTATCCTGAATTTTAAATTATCAAGTCATTGAATAGCTTAAAGTAAATAAAGTTGAATCGCATGCAATAACATAACATAAACTTGATTCCGTTAAAAAATGCACTTAGAAAACTTTCTTTTGAAGTTACCCGATCTGATAATAAATGATAAATATATCGTAATAAATGAGTCCATAAAATTATAATCAAATTTTCAAATAACTTTACTTCATCTAAAGAAGACTGCTTTACATTCGGAGTTTTCATTGACCTGCCCAAAGCTTTTGTGCCGTAAAATTTTCCATTCTAATAAAAAAAAAAAACTAGAACATTATGGATACAAACTTTATTTTTTTAATTTTTTTTTTTTTACTATTCATAAATGATTTATTTTAATCATCAAATCTAATAACATTTATCTTAATCGTAGATGTCTTTTTTATTTTCTTATTAATGTCTAGTAAAAGAAGAATTTAAAAATAAAAATTAATGTCTTATATGCCAAAAAGAGGGCTATTAAAAAATGTGGAAATGCCTGTCCGGGTACCAGTGTGACGAACGGACGGGTACCCGAGTATTCGTTAACAAAATAATACTTTTTATAAAAGTTGTTCTGATAAACAGTCAATAAAGACTTTTGACTTAATTATGTTACTTATTTAGAAATGCTCATTTTCTAAGTTTTATTTTACCCTAAGTGTTCAGGTTACACAATTCCCAATTAAAGTTTAGAAATACTAGCGTCTCCAATGTTTTGGGTGCCAAAGATGCACGCCGTTAATTGACCTCATGCTTGGCAGTCGGGAAAACGTATTTTTATGGTATTGAAGTCGCATATATGTACATGTTCTTGCATGCTAAAATAGCATAAATATATCTTCCATCTTTCAGGTTTTGAAAGATATTAGTCCGAGAGACAAATTAATAAACATGTTGAATAAATTTTTGTTTTATGTAATGTCGTACTCAGAAGTAAAAATAATAATCATTGAGTAATAATAAGTATCTGAATCAAAAACAAAAAATAACTTTCCTAACATATTGAATGTTTTTAGAAATTCTGATGGTGATAAATAAACTACTATAATTTTTAACATCAAAATCTTTGAGATCTTCATTCATATATCAAATTAATTATGTTAAACTTTTATATTACGATTAACTGTTTTAAATTATAAAAATGAGTGAAATGAATTTTAAACTTATGAAAATACGGTTACCCATTATTTGAAAATGCTACCCGTCAGTAACCAACAAGCAGGTACCCGGGTGCACGGGTACCCGTCAATAGCCTTACTGTTTATTAATGTTAAAAAACTAAATTAACCTTTTACCGCAAACCAACCAAAATAAATATCACTTGTCTTATATCCTCCTAATCTCCTAATGTCCTAATCTCCTAATCTCCTAATCTCCTAATCTCCTAATCTCCTAATCTCCTAATCTCCTAATTAGGAAAACTAATATCAAAAGGCAAACTCAAGTTTTTAAGTAGTGAGTTTTGATAAAAATTTATCATGGAAACTTCATATGAATTCTATTGGGGAAAAAATCTCAAAAAGTGAGGTTTTTGACAAAAAGTCAAGCCCCTTTTTAATTTTAGTGGTTTTAACCTAATTTTGAGGCCACTAACACAGGTAATATTAGCATATTTAATATGGAAATGAATTTAATTTATTCCTATACCCCTTAATGATACTGGTATTAGATCTGATACACACATTTACACACAATATACTAAGTAATACAGTTGAATTTAAGTCTCTTAAAAATATTTATTGTTCAAAATAAAACTCTAATACAATTTTAACAATTTTATTTTTTAAGTTTTTTAAAAAGTTTTTTCTTGAAAGAATATCACCTACAATAATATTTAAAAATTCAGTATAAATACTCTATTTATATGTTCAAAAAATTTGAAATGATCGGAACCAAAGGTAAAAAATTATTCTGAATATCCGACCATTTGGAGCCGTAATAGAAGCTCCGTAACATCCCTATTTTCAATCTTCACAAAAACGATTTTTTTTAGTAGCACAAAGATTAAATTGATGTTGAAAATTTAATGACTGTATTTTGTGAGTTTAAAGAAAGAGTCTGCATTATCAAAACAAGAAATTATAAATAACTATCGCCAACATATCTTTTTTAAGTTATTGATGCAATATGAATGTTTAAAGTCTGAGAAACATTTAATAAATTTTAGATAAGCGTCTATAAGTTATTAATGTTTATAAACAAACCTTTTCGGCAAGCGTTCCATAAAATACATATTTTGCTTAATGAAATTAATTATTTTACTTTGCATTCGTTTTTGTTGAATGCAGGCTGTATGATTTCCACAAGACATTAAATAAGAGTGTTACGAATTATTTTCATATATGCTTTTTAATATCAAGAATCTTATTAATCCTATAGGATCTTTGTAAGAACAATAGGATTGCTCTAGGATTCCCATATGTATCCTATTGGTTTTTATCAGATTTTTATAGAACCAATAAGATACCTATAGCAATCCAATAGTCACTTTAAAGGTATCCTATAGGTTTTAAAAAATTTCTATAAATTCAAATAAATATAAATTTGCTATACCCTAGTCAAAAAGTCTTATAGGATTGTACAGGAATCCTATAGATTAAAATCCTACGGCATGTAAAATATGTCGTAGGACTATAGGACTGCTATAAGATTAATACTGTACGCTCGTAAAAATTATAGGGTTCCTATAAGATCTATAAGAAAAAAATTGCTTAACGATATATATCCATTTCAACCCTATGGTATTTTTATCATATTTTAATTCAATTTTTTTGGATTTCTACTGAACTCATGAGATGATTATATAGTTTATTAGATTTGCAGGGGACCTATAAGAATTAAAAACCCTAGTCAAAAAGTCCTATAAAATTAAAAAAAAACTGTTGGGTATAACTGGAACATTACATAGGACAAAGTAAATGTAGTATTAAGTCCTATTTGACTAGAGGGTACACACATCATTATTATTGTTTTAGGATTTATATAGTATAATAAAAAACAAATAATAATAAATATACAAAATTTCAATAGGAATTAACCATTAGTTCTAATATATCATTTATGGCATTTAGAATATTACACACACACACACACACACACACACACACACACACACACACACACACACACACACACACACACACACACACACACACACACACACACACACACACAAACACACACACACACACACACACACACACACACACACATATGTGCACTCTACAAATTTTCTAAAGCTGAATAGACTTTTTGTCGCCAGAATATGTCTATGACATAATTTGATTAAATCAAAGTCACCGTGAAATGTGTTTAAGAAAAATCAACTTTCAATAATTCGAAAATCTCTCTAATTCGAACTTTAATTTTTCTCCATAATATTCGAATTAGAGAGATTCTACTGTACTAAAAAAAGTTTATTATTTTCATCTTATGCAGTATTTATAAGTAAAATGATTCTCGCTTATATAAATAATTTAAATCATTTTATAAACGTATTATTTTCTTTAACCTTTTGTCGTCGCAAATTTAACTTGCGTTAATTAGTCTCTAAGTTTTACTTGTTTTACGGTAAAACATTGTTCTTAAGTAAAACTTTTACTTCAAAACTTTTTTTTTGCAAGTCAGATTTTTTTAATTTTAATATTTTAATGGGTTAGTTTGTATTTTATTTTAATTGATTAGTCGAGGTTTCGTTGTGATATATGCATTAGTCAATAGCATTTAAATAAACTTGGCATATTTATCTTCTTTTAAATTTATAATCAATTCTAGTTCTTCTTCAAATTTTAATGAGTTTCTTTAAAAAGTATAAAGAACATTTTAAAATTTTTGAAGCATAATTTTTATAATTTTTTAAGCTTTTTTTGTACAGTAAAAACACGTTTTATTGGTTAACATTTCATATAATATGTAAATCTATATTTTTTTTTTGAGAATCAATAATATATAAATGTTTATATTATAATATATAAAATATTTATAACAAATTTGTCTTTAAAGTTTTTTTCGTTTTTGTTTTTTATTACATCATTTATTTTTGTTACCGGTATGATGTCCTTTATTAAAAATTAATCGGTTGTTTGAAGAACAATAACTGACATAAGTCAAAAATACTGAACTTTGGTAAATTAAAAACTGTTGTATTTTAAAACAATTTAAGTGATTGACTTATGTGTTTTTTTAAAGAAATATAATATGACGCTACTGCATAAGATAAAGGTGACTAATGTTATTGTTACAGCAAACAATGTATTTACCTATAATGATCTTGAAAATGTAATTTAATTTCGTTTAAAATAACTTATGTTGTTTTTTCAATGACAAATTCAAATATTATTCTTGTTAACATCAGGCGCACATAAGGAGGTGTATGTGTGTGTATGTAAAGGAGTTAAATAAGGGGTAAATAGCCCCTAAAAAAGGGTATTTTTAACTTTTAGTCGTTTTTTTAAGAAATAAAGTTGGTAGCGTTAAGGAATATAGTCGACATTTAACAACTTTCAGTCAGCAGTTTTTAAGGATATCATATATCATATATTAACATAAATGATATATTATCATTTATGATAATATGATATGTTTATCGTTTATGTTTTAAATATATAGTGAAAATCTGTAATTATAATTAAATAATTATAATTGAGAGCTACGTATTTCTTTTGAATATATGTTCGAATGATATCTCATACCCATCTTGTGTATCTTCAAACAATACATAATTCAGTTAAATCAAGGAAATTTTCAACTCCTTTTTTATTTCAAATATGGCAAGCCTTCTGGTCCAAACAGCGTTCCAACCTTTATTCTAAAACTTCTTGCTAATGATATTTCCTCAGTACTTTCTAAACTATTTAATCTCTCATTCGCTACTGGTATATTTCCTAATATTTTAAAAACTGCATCTGTTAAACCAAGCCATAAAAAGGACTCAAAACTTGACTGCAATAACTATTGACCAAAATCATTATTATCAAATATAAGCAAAATTCTTGAAAAATTAATGTATCCAATGCACTTATTATTTGGTTCAATTAATAGTGGTTCTTTTGCTTGTGGCGTCTTTATTGATCTCCAAAAAGCATTTGATACAGTTGACCACAAAATTTTAATTAAAAAATTGTATCACTATGGTATAAGGGATATCGCTAATGATTGATTTTCATCGTATATTAAAAATCGTACTCGGTTTGTCTAGATAAATGGATTTCAATCCACAAATAAAATTATTAGGTATGGTGTCTCACGGAGTTCTGTTCTAGGACCTTTACTGTTTTTAATATATATTAACAATCTGCCTACACTAATCTTCTATGCATAAATAAAACACTCGCGCAGCTTTGTAAAAAAGTTAATTCAGATCTCCATCATTTGTGTCATTGGATAAATAGTAACCGTATTTCTCTAAATATCAATAAAACTGAGTATAATTATTTTTGACACTCTAAAAAAAAGATTGATGATGATAATGTGAAAATTAGAATTAACGGCAAAAGACTTTTCCCATTTAAATATATGAAATACCTCGGGGTAAAAACCTATTATGGTACAATCAACTAATTCAATTAAACAAAAAACTCTCACGTGCCAATAGTATGCTGTCATCAATACAACACTATGTTCCCCAACATAATTTAATATCAATTAACTATTCCTTGTTCTTGTACCATCTAAGCTATTGTTGCCCAGTTTGGGGTCAAAAAGGTAGTTTTCTATTAAATCGTATAAACAGTTTGCAACGCACTTCTATAAGAATTATGAGATTTTTTCCTTTAAGATCAAAAATATCCAAAATAGGTTTTCTGAATTAAAAGTTCTAAAATTACAGGATCTTGTGAAGCTTTATAATTGTCTCTTTAAAATAAACTACCAAATTCGTTTAATAATTTTTTTATTAAAACAAGTTGCACACATAAATATTACACTCGAAATACTGAAAATGTTAATTTGCACACTTCCTTTTTTAACGCTATAAAATATGACAAGCTCTCTATTAAACATCAATGCATTTCTCACCGGAACCAATTGATACCATTTATTAAAAAAAATGATTTCAACTAAATACCTTTTTATAACCAACATCCTTATTCTCAATCGAAACCAAATTAAGAAATTTTTTTTTGAGTATATATCTAAAGAATATTAATTTTATCTTTTATTATTATTGCTTTTTTATATTAATATATTAATAAAACTATTACTATTTTTATTTTATGTTATCTTTTTTTTAACTTTATTACTATTATTATTATTATTATTGCTATTATTATTATCATTAACTATCTTTACTTTAGAAGCCTGTAATTAATATCATTTATAATGATAATGATAGTGATTCCATTGTAGAAATAGTTTTATGGTTATTGTCAATTGTTATGATTATTTTTATAATTTCTGTCATAGTTATAAACTTTACAGTAATTGTTATGATTATTTTTATAATTTCTGTCATAGTTATAAACTTTACAGTAATTATTTTTATCATAGTTTTTATCATTAGTTAAAATTTTTATTAAAGTCATCATATTATAGTTATTATTTGTAATGTTTTTTTATTTATATTATTATTAACATTATCAATATTTTCATCACTATTACTATGATTAAAGGTTGGGTTAAGTAAAATTGACACTATTTTTCATGATTAAGTCGCAAAAAAGATCATACAGAATGTTATCATACAGAAAAACAACTTTTTATGCATTAGTATTTCAGTAAAAATATATTTTTTTAAAGAAAAAATTTGTTATTTAAAATGGCAACAAAACAGTAATAAGCGCGTGACGCAATTTTGCACACTCAAGTGGAAAATCCTAACTTGCCTCTCAAATCGATTGTAAAAACTGTTGAATGCTCAAAAAGCACTGTGATTAGAACTTCAAATATTTGACGTCTGATACAATCAATAGAATGCCTGGAAGCGACAACAACTTGAACATTAACAAAAAACTGAAGACGAATGTTATGGCGAAAATAAGGGCAAATCCTAACATTTCTCAGATTTGACACTAAAATGCAAAACTAGCAGACAAATGGTCCGGACTATCAAGAAAAAGCATAAAATCAAGTCCTTCAAGATGTATAAAATGGAAAAAGTTATACAAATTATTATGTAGAAAAAAAAGTACAATTATGGATAATAAAACTTATGTGAAACTAAATTTCAAAACGATTCCAGGACATCATTTTTATATGGGAATCTCGAGGAAAAAGGTAAAGACTAAATTTAAAACAACAAAAATTCCTCCAAAAGTTATGGTTTTGCAAACCATATGTTAATGTTGATTGAAACCACAAAGTTTCGTCACTAATTTCACAATAAATAGTGAAATTTATCAAAAAGAGTGCCTTAAAAAGCACTCAATCCTGTAAATTGTCCTGAACTTCGTCCAATTGAGCAATATTGGGCAATTATTTAAGCCAAATTACGTAAGAAATTTATGCAAGCAATATCAAGTACTGACTTTAAGAAGAAGTGGGATAAAACCACCACATAGTATAGATCTCATTTAGTGTAAAACCTTATGACTCCCACCAACAGAAAAATTAGAAAATTTTATTGTTCCTAAGAAATTTAATTTTTCTCTATTTATTTATAACTTAATAAGCGTTCAATAAAAAATCAACTTTGTAGCTCATCCCAATCTTTTTTAATTCAAGATATAAAAAGTGTCAGTTTTATTTTACCCAACCTTTATATATAAATAATTTTATATATAAATAAGTTATTTTTTAAAGGTGTTTTCTTAAGATTAGTATTTCACTACTATTTCTAAATATCTGTGAAAATTTATTTTCAGAATATATATATGATTGATTAGAAAGATTTAAAAAATTTGGGGCCTTTCACTTATAGAGGTTAATTGAATCCGAAATTATTGCATTTTTTGTGCTGGAAAAACTGACGATGGAAAAGAATGAAAATTTATTTAAAATAACTTACAAACATAAAAAATCAAACGCAAAAATCAAAACAAAAGCTACACGAAAAAAAAGCATATACATAATTTCTACACGAAAATTCCAAGTACCATTTATTCAAGAAAACATAAATACTTGGTTTAAATATAGGAAAGGTTATACTTACTTTTTTCACAGAGAATCTTTAAATTAAAAAGATTTTTTTTAAAAATAAACCAACCATAACATTTTTAAACGCTAAATGTTAAAAAGGTTCCCATTCCATTAGATTCTTCATCCTTTTTTTAATTTGTATGGGAATTTTCAAATCCATCTGATGTGTTTTAGTACTTAGGAATCATTACCTTCAAAACCTACTTTTGAAAAACGTTACTACAGCAAGTTTTTTTTATCAATAATGGTCTTAAGACATGAATAATATATAAAAGAGGCGTATAAAACATAGCACTTTCTCTCTATAGTTAGAAAGAAGTTGAGTCAAACTAGTTGATGCAAAAAACTTCAAAGTTCTAGCTTTATTATAAAAAAAGATATGAGAGTAAAGTTTATGAAAAAATTACGTGTTCTTTGACAAATGATTTTTGTTGCGAAATCGCTAACCAGAAAAATTTAAAAACGAGTTTTGAGTCATTACTTTCAACAATTTTTTGACTTTCAAATTATGGCGCTACACGTCTTACTTCTTATGACAACATGTGAAAACAGTTTATAAATAACTTTATAAACTTTTATTCCTATGACAACATGTGAAAACACAGTTTATAAATAACTTTATAAAACTTTTTATTATTACTTTATATTTTTAGTTTATAAATTTTAAATTACTTTAAGAAATGTAAAATGTTGTCGTTTTATAAATTACTACAAATTACTTTAAGATGTAAAATGTTGTCGTTTTATAAATTACTACAAATTACTTTAAGAAATGTAAAATGTTGTCGTTTTATAAAATAAACTTAACTGTTACAGTTATTTAAATAATTTCAAGTTTTAAGATTATTTAAGATTCTAGATTTAAAATTATTTAAGATTCTAGATTTAAGATTATAATGGCTAGATCATTTTTCAGAAGTTGGCGATATAGAATCGTTGGAAAACTTTGATGCTCTTTCCACTAATGCATCTTGCTCATCTTTGATGAAGAGGCGTAGTTGAGCGCATAACGACTTACTATCGGTATCTGCCACGCTGTCATCTGTATTACCAAAGTTTATGTTATCTGGCTTTGACGGATCAAGAAGCTGTATCAAAAAATAATTTATTTCATCTTATATATTTAAAAAAATAATTTATTTTATCTTTTAAATATTTTAAACATAAATGTCAGTAGTATAAATATTAAATGTCACAGGTATAAATAGATGGTGTCCAGTAGGGGAAAGGCGCCTATGATGGCATACTTAACTTTGAAGCTTCATTATTCAGTATCCTATAGACCATGAACAAAAGTTTTGATATGGATACATTCTTTCTTACACGTAGAACAATAATTACCCCAAGAGTTTTTTACCAGTTTTATTTTTATATTAGTTATTTTTATTTAAAAAAAAGCACAAGTATGCCATCAAAGGCAACTACTGCTCCTATGATGGCATAGGGGAGGATGGGGCTGGTTAGCATCAAGGGTAACTTGACAATTTCATTTGACCTTAGAGTCTTCCCTCAGAAATGCCAGAAATTACGCGTAATCATCCTAATTAACCCTTTCATGCTACACAGCAGCAATGTAGAATTTTGCGCATGCGCATAAGAGATATTGCGTTTTATGTGTTTTTTAAACCAAAAATTTTTTATTGAAGTAAAAATTTCTTTTTGCTTCACTAACAAATATGTTGTTTTTATGAAAGAAAAAAGGTTTTCTCAACTCGTCAATATTGCAACACACCTAACTCGTCAGTATGCCATCATAGGAAGAAGTCATCATTTTCATTTAAACAAGCTATGTCTGCCTTGTTTAAAAGATAAAATTAAAATAAGTATTCTACTAAATGCACAAAACTTGGAAATAAAATGCATGAAAATTTCATTTCTGCACAATTGATAATAAAATCACAATCTTAAATATTTAAAGGGATTAAAAACACAACAGTACATCCCCAAATCGATTTTTGTTGATTATAAATGCAAAATTTGTGCATAAGGGACGTATTTTTACTAAAATTAATGTAAAGTCAGTATAGACATGTTGGTCTAATCACTTTTTTGCCATAACCAATATTTATGAAAATATGACCAGTATG
Organism: Hydra vulgaris; assembly: GCF_038396675.1. Taxonomy (NCBI): domain Eukaryota; kingdom Metazoa; phylum Cnidaria; class Hydrozoa; order Anthoathecata; family Hydridae; genus Hydra; species Hydra vulgaris. The sequence continues at coordinate 5,623,896 of NC_088930.1, read as the reverse complement.
CCATCATTGGCGCTATGTCATCATAGGCGCCTTTCCCATATATCTTACAGCACAAATATTTTTTTATTATCTTTCTGTCTATTTCTTTTATTATTCTGCGTGTGTGTGGATATATATAACATTATACTTATATAGGGTAGATGATTATGAGCACCTTAAACGACAATTGGAATATTTTCAAAAATAATTATGCTGGATTCAAAATTTTTGCAAATAAATAATTTTTAGGGATCAGTACTCATGATCCACTTAGATATTTGGGCACCCGAATTTTTTTCTTAGAAACACAGAGGTTTTAAAAAATTAGTAAAATTGCTAATACTAACCAGACCACTTGGTAATATGAGCACTTTAAATAAGCTCAAAAAAAAAAAAAAAAAAAAAAAAAAAAACACTAAAAAAAGTAAAGCTCAAAAACAGTAAAAAAAATACCAACCTGACAATTAAAACTAACTTGTGGAATATAGTTATTCGTTATTAACAAAACTTTTCATTAAAAGATCAAATTTTAGGATACTTTTTATTGAAGCAAAACTACTTTGTAATTCAATGAAAAAATACTGGTTAATTACTAGGCAATTTCAATGAAAAAAACTGGTTAATTTGAGCATGTTCAGAATTCTCAAAAAAAATTTTTTATTTTTGACAAAAATAAATGTTTCTATGCATAGCTTTTCAAACAAAAATGGAACGGATTTTTAGCTAACATATTTTTCTTTATGAAAAATTAACTTTCATTATTTTAACACTAAAACTTCGCGCCAGTCTCTTTCATGCGTAATGATAATATTTAACAAAGCAAAAAAATTGAATAACGTTTTAATTAGATGAGAGCCGCTATTTACTGCATATAAATTTACGCAAATTATACTGATTCCTGTTATCACTACATACAGTCAATTCAGAAAATACAATGCAACTTGAACTTCGCTACTTACATCTTAGAAACCTTTTCGTATGCTCATATTACTAATCTATCCTATATATACTTTACTAGTGCTTTGTGTTATGTTTTTTATTTACTATACTATTTATTATATTTTTTTTGTGTACGTGCATACGCACACATGCATTTATTTTTATGTTGATTAATTAATCATTAATTAATGATTAAATCCTACATTGTAATTTGCACTATATTTTCACTACATTGTTATCTCCATTATGTTTCTTTACATCGTTATCTGCACTAAATTTTCTTTACATTGTTATCTGCACTAAATTTTCTTTACATTGTTATCTGCACTAAATTTTCTTTACATTGTTATCTGCACTATATTTTCTTTACATTCGTATCTCCATTATATTTTCTTTACATTTTTATCTGCACTATATTTTCCTTATATTGTTATCTGCACTATATTTTCTTTATATTGTTATCTACGCTATATTTTGATTACATTGTTATCTACACTATATTTTCTTTATATTATTATCTGCACTATTTTTTCTTTACATTGTTATCTGCCCTATATTTTCTTTACATTGTTATTTGCACTATATAGCTTTAATTTTTATCGTATTTATAATTTTTTACCCACGCTACATGTTTAGCTAAACAAGTTCTCTGTGAGATGTGGTAAGTAGTGTACTTCGGCAAAGTATGAATGACTTATACCAAATTGTTGAATTTTGGTACAAGCAAAAGTAACTATTATTTTTGTCATTCAAGAGCCATTTTCTGATAAAATCAGGCAAAAGTACTGTCGGCTCAAAAGTGATATCCTTTAATAGCGCTTAATTTTATATACAGTAATGCTGATAGGGTAAAAAAGAAGCCTTTAAATTTTTTTTTTTTAAATATTTCTAGTTCCTGAGTTATGGACGGTTAAACTTTTGCCTTTTTAATACTTGGAAAGTCACTTTTGGGGTTTTATGATTTTTAAACTAAGATTAAAAGCAATGAGACCACTGCACCCTAAGTTTCTTTTCATATTATGGAAGTATAGGTAGAACTTAAAAAAAAATATCATAAAACCTGAGGACAACCCTTCCTTTGTCTAAAAATCATAAGCTGAAATCACACATTTTTGAATTTGGGGCCTACTTTAAATACATTTATCTCGGAGCGTAAAAAGTGCCCGCGACTTATCTTATTCTTTTTTGAAAGAGTATCTCATTGTTATTTGAATGGTCTAAAGAAACTGAGAGGATATTGTTTACAAAAAAACTTATGAGTCATCAAAGTGTCAATGTTTTAATTAGCGTTCAAATATCAACCATTATGGGAAATGGGAAAGATCCCAAAATTGAAGATACAGATTTTATATTACTCCACATCACAATTTTTTTAATTTTTGAGTTAAAGTGTTCATACGGTTGGGGAACAAGTTATTTCCTTCCGTGCAGTTTCGAACAAGCTGTGCTTTGAGTTAATTTATGCAAAAGATAAATTAAAGAATTTATCTTTTGCATCGCATCTTCAAGACTTAGCATTGAAATTAAGCAGGTAGAAGGGCATGTTAGCTAAAATCCATCATTATGTTAATCATGCAACTTTGCTTAGTATATATCATGCTATTTTTCATCTCTTATCTCAGATATGCTTGTCAAGTTTTGGGACAATCTAAGCAGCTTAAAGGCTAACTCATCTCCAAAATAAAGCTCTAAAGTTAATTTATTTCCAACATAATAATTCGAACTGTATCATACTCTATTATTTATTTTAAGTCTTTAAATTGTGTAACCTTATTCAGCTATCAAATCTGCTATTTGTTTGGAACAAAATCACAATATCCTAATTCTTACATTTATCAACTTTTTTATCTATAGGAGAAACTGTTATTTAAAACTATGTTATTATGTGGTATTAATTATTGTTAATTAAAACTATATTTTACAATCTGCTTGCAACTTTAAGCCATCTGTAACCTAATATCAAACTGTTCATTACGACTATGAATCCATACAACACAAAGGAATACAAACCTGGAATAATCTCCTTTCCCAACTAAAATATCTTAAATCATACTTAAAATTTAAAACTGCTCTCTAACTATTTTTTAGAAAAATATTGTTTATAAATCTTATACCTTTCTACAACTTGTTATTTATAACCTCTGAGTTTCTAGTTATCTAATATTTTTTCTCTTTTCTGTTGTGTTATAATACTAATTTTAATATCTTTTCTTAAATTTATTAATTTATTCTTTCTTAAACTTAAATATTATAATTAGTATTATTTTCATCACTATTATTATTATTATTATTACTTTATTTTAATCATATTAAATATTCTTATTCTTACTGTTGTTATTAGTGTAATGATTATTTTTATATTAATGTTTTTTTAATGTAATTATTGTTATTATTATTATTATTGTTGTTGTTGTTATTAATTTTAATGTTATTATTACTATTATTATTATTTTAGTACAGTATGTAGGGGTAGATAAGGGTATTTTGAGCACCTTAAGCAAAAATTGGAATATTTTCAATAATAATGCTGGATCAAAAAATTTTTGTGAATAAACAATATTTAGGGACCACTACTCATAATTCAAATAGATATTCGGGCACCCTAAATATTTTCTTTAAAACACCAAGGTTTTAAAAAAGTAGCAAAAGTGCTCGTATTAGCCAATTGGTAATATGAACACTTTAAATTAGCTCAAAAAAATAACATTAATTAAAAAAATATCAACCATATCAGAACTAATTTGTGGAATATAATTATTCGTAATTAACAAAACTAAAAATGAAAAGATTAAATTTTAAACCACTTTTTATTGAAATACTACTATGATTTACGCATTAAAAAAAAAAAAAAATTAGTTTGTTATTTTTAAAATTTTATCAACTCAAACCTTTAAACGATAAAATTACGAACTTTTTTAGTTTAAATTACAGAAAGATATTTCGTATCGTTAAAATATAAAAAACTTTTACTACTTTTTTGCTTTAATTCAAAAAGCAATTAAAACCACTGCAATTTTAGGACTTTAAATTAGGTAATTTCAATAAAAACACTGGGTAATTTGAGTATGCTCATATTACACAAAATTAGTATCTTTAAATAAAGTCAAAACTAAATGTTTCTATGCATGGTTTTTCAAACAAAAATGAAGCGGATTTCTAGCTAACATAATTTTCTTTATGAAAAATTAACTTTCATCATTTTAGCATAAGAATTTCGCGCCACTTATATTCATGCGTGATGATAATATTTTAACAACGCAAAAATTGTGTTTGGTAGCTTGATTTTGAACTTGCTCGATGTCTTGAGCTATATATGGTGACCATTTGCTTGTACTGCAAACTCAGTGTGGGCAAACATGAAATTACAATGTTCACTATAGAACAAGACTATGATTTTGAAAGGCACTCTTAAGCATACTAAAAATACGGTTGCCAGCTGATGCAGCTGTGAATACATATTTACTGACCTTTAAATTCTTAATTATTACAACACCCAGGTCACTTTCAGACATTGTTCAGATACAGCTGGTTATTTTTTATTTATTTACCTGCTATAATAGTTAAGTAGTGCGCTAAATGCAAATTGTGTAAGAGAATAATAAAAAAACATGGAGGTTCTACAACCACTCTTCATACCCATTTAAAAATAATTCATGAAATCAATTTATTAAAAAGAGATGTAGGTAGCACCACTGTTTAAGATTCTTCAGAACTTGCACAGAAATCGAAACCTTCTGTAAATATAAATTTTTTTTTAAAATGAATGACTAATTGCCAGCTATTTTAGCTAGGATGACTGCATGTGATAGTTTATCATTCAACATTATCTGCACGTCATGTGATATCAGAAAAGGCTTAATAGCCGGAGGCTTTTCTAACATACCAAAAGATCACAAAATAATTCACAAAATGGTCTTGAATTAGGAGAATTTTGAATCTAGGATTGATTTGTATTTTTGGAACAATTCCAGAAAAAAAATGTGTTGAGCTTGTGAATGATAAGTTTGGTGATTTTGAGCTTTTGAAGAAAAATATTGTAGTTATTATCACAGATGGCGCTGCAGTAATGACAATGGTTGGCAGGTTAATTGAAGCACGTTAGCAGCTATGTTTAGCGCATAGAATTCAGTTGGTTATTATCAGCGCACTCTACAAAAAAAATATTAATGAGGCTAGTCTGCATAGTGAAGAAGATGCCAATGTTAAATCTGTTCTTACATTAAGATTTGAAAAAGAGCAGAATTCCACAGATGACAACAAATTAATCGATGAAGATAATAATAATTCTTCTTTTCTGGTACATCAGCATCGAACTTAGCCTACAAAAAATGATGAAATACTACAAAAATATATAAAAGAAGAGTTCGGAAAAGAATTGTCTCTGATTTTAGACTCAAGAACACAATGGAATAGTTTGGTGTTTATGATTTGAAAATCGCATCAAAAAGAGTCTAAAAGATTTAAAATCACCAACTTTGTTTTCAGAAGATGAGTTTGAAATGTTGTTGGATATCCTTTTTATTGTTTTACTTCCCATTAAGCTTTTTTTTTTCTTTTTTTTTTTGCAGATGCTGTTATTCAATTTATGATGAAATCAATAACTGACCATCCGTGTTCATTAAGTTATGAATTAAAAGCAGCTTTAAAAGTATGTATTTTTGAAAGACGAATAGAAATTTCAAGTGCAATATGAAAAGCCAAGTGATGAAGAAGCCAATAAAGGTTAAAAACTATTTCTGATCATTACCAAAGCAGTAAACGCAAAAAATATTGCAGCTTCATAATGCAAGTCGGCCACACCCAGACGTTGCATCTGCCAGATACAACATCTGGGTGTGGCCAACTTGCATTATAAAGCTGCACCTATAGCAACAACATCTATATCAGCCAACATTTTAAATTCAAATACAAATATAATATTCAATGTCAATGATGATGAAGATCAAAGAAATGAAATATTTCTGACTTTACAAGAAAGGTTGGAGAGGGTAATATCAAAAAAAAAATTGCACCAGATTACATTAGAGTGGAATCAACCAAAACAAAAAAAGATCTCACACGCTCAATAAAAAAAGAAATGTCATTTTTTGAGACAAACGGCATAAGAGGCAAATACTTTACTATATAATTATTTGCTAAGTATTCAACTGATCAGTGTAAAATGTAGAGCTTAATCTGCACCAGAATTCGGTCAAGTATGGGAGATAATTTGCTAAACTATCTATGGTATTTCTGAGGTCTTATATCAACAACCAACTGCAGAAAAAGAAGAACCTTGAAATTTAATGTTTTCTTTCTTTTCTTATGATCTAACTATATAACTAACTATATAACTAACTATATAACTAACTATATAACTAACATTTTACTAAATTTTGTTTTTATATTTTTTATTCTTTAGTTTTTTAATAAATTTAGTTTTTTTTTAATTGCCAAACAATTTTTATATTAAATTATTTATTCATTCGTATTATTATAGGAAGAATAATAACACTAGTAATAATACCGGAATCCCGGGATTACAAATTTTCAATACCAAACTGCAGGTATTGGATTTTTGGTCCGGTATTCCCAACCCTACTCAAAACCAAGAAATATGATTACCTTATCAAAATCAAAAGACAGCATGATCAACAGAGTAGTTTTAGAAGTCAATAATCCCAAAAGAGACATCGAAATTCTAATCTTTGAGAATTTTAAGCACACAATAGCAGAAAACAAAACAATAAACATTCTTGGAATTTATCAATGTTTGTATCAAGAGCTAATGCAATTTAAAAAAGACAAAACAACATATCAGACAACATCCAGTGTTAGTTGCACAAACTTGAAACATGTGGGGAAAAAAAAAATGATAAGGTACAACACAATGCATCAAAAGTCCCTTGAGCTTTAAAAAAAACAACTACTTTTTTAATAGACATAAAAGAGACAATCTTATACAACAGTATTACCTTGTCAACAAATTAAACCCAAACTAGATTTCATTACAAGATTTTCAGAAGCTGTAAAATCAGGGACACATTTTTCAACAATTGGAATGCTTTTCGAGACAATGCCGTCAAAACAATAAATATATTTGAGCAACTACTGGATAATATAAATCATCAGTTACTACAGCTCATCATTTACTATAAATACCACAAAAAAGTAGCTAAGATACAAGTTGGGTATAGATACAAATACTTAGCTGATATTGATTAAACAAGGCTTTGTACCTGTGACCCTAAGTAGCTTTTTGTAATAGTAACAATAGTTTTTTAACATTTAAGTATATTTTAAAATTTAAATATATTAAAATGACATTTTATGTTTAAGCCTCGTAATAACAAAAACCTTGAATTCTTTTGATTTTTTGTGATTGACTTCTAAATTGACTTGAAATCTTTTGTGATTGACTTCTAAATTTAAGCCTTTTCGGCTAATAATAGTTAGTGATACTGTTTAACAAAACCTGGTGCGAATTACTGCTGTTGCCAAATTACAAAACCACTTGACTATTTAATTCAGGGGACCCTTAAATTAATTTTTTTTAATCAAATTTTTTATACAAATAAATAAGGTCCACACAGTAAATAATACTGTGTGAAAAGTTGAAGTTACTATGGAATATTTTTGTTTACATATTTAAAAAAATACACAAAGGAGACAATAAAAAAGAATTTTTATCAACTTTTTCTAAGTGGAGGGACTCTAAAGTTTTTATATTTTAAAAAATTACTTGGTACATATTTTTTTTCCTCAGTCTAAACCTCAATGTAAAAGTTAGTGTAATAATTCTTAAATTTTGCGGGAATGGCAGTATTGAATAGTGATGAACAGTATTGAAGAGTAACCATTACAATTTTTATTTAATTTAATAAAATATTAATTGCGATAAAAGCAAAATACCTTTTTCATATTGGCTATGAAATTATCACTACTTTCAAGCAGCCTGTTCTTCATTCCATCAGATTCCAATGGTGTATCTTGAACCTCTGGTTTAATCTCAATAAAAAAATTTAATTAAACAATGTTATTTTTAATGATGAAACAATCAAACATGTGGTGTGTAACAGCGGTGTGAGATGTAAACAAAACATTCATTATCCTTTTGATTGAAAAAATGATTCTTTTTTGTTATATGTTATGAAATGATTCTTTTCGAGAAATAAGGAGATTTTTTAAAAAGTCAAATCAAAGTTTTGAGAAATGTCAAGGAAGGAAATTATATACACGCGGTTATTTCTTTTTATAATCAATAAAATAACGCATTTTAATTTAATTAAATAATTTTAAAAAGTATATACCTGTATAAAAATAATTCTCTTTACAGCAGTCAAAAATTATTTCAAAAGTTATGCATTATTAAATAACAGCTCACTTTACACTAACTCACCTTTTTTGATTTTTAGGCAATAATTTATATAGAAAATTTTACTTAACTTGCTAAAAACAATTTCTTGATATTTTTTATTTCAGAAAATTTTTTTACGATTAAAAGGATTGTATTGAATCTTATATTTCAAATACAATTAAAATTTAATTTCAAAGAATAAGCTGTTTGCTTATTCTTTGTTTTTTTTAATGATAAACATTTAAATGTTGAACCAGTATTAACCAGTGTTATTAACTGTTCAGTATTGTTTAAACCACATGAAGAACAGATGTGGTTTAATTTATTCAGCTTCAAATTATTCAGATGTGGTTTAAATTATTCAAGTAGTATATTTTAATTTAATTAGTCAACCATAAATCAACCATTACACAACGTCTTAATTAAATTTTTATTTTATGTTCAAAACAAAAAATTACAAGTGGTCAACACAACAAAATCTAAAACTTCATCTACTTCAGAAGATATGGTGAAAATGTCTCCCGGATGTTTTAAGTCTTAAGCTTTATAGGTAGATCTTATATAAGATGTCCCAAAACACAACAAATTGCTGAAGATCCTACACTATTTTAATTAAAATGGTTGACTAATTGAATTAAAATTGAATTACTACCCTTTGATTTGTAAAGACTCCAATATTTACATGCTTGGCTAGGGGGTATAAATATGCATCAATTCACCTATTTTTCATAAAATCAGGTTTGAATCTTTTGACCATTCTTATGTGCTTTCGCATAGCACCTCTTCACTCTACCACCTTTCTCTATGTTCTCTATTGTTCTCCTTCTTCCCAAGACTGCACTCTTTTAGAATTAATTTCTGATTAAATTGACCATGTCTTTTCTCTTTACCCCTTTATCAATATTGTTGTTATTGGTGACTTAATTGCTCATCACACTGAATGGTTAGGCTCTAACCCCATTGACCCTGCTGGCACCAAAACCTATAATTTCTGCATTTCTCAATCTCTTACTCAGATAGTTAACTTTGTGACTTGTTTTCCTGGCAGCCCTATTTACCTTCACTCCTTAATTTATGTCTTGTCCCTGATCCTAGCTTGTATTCAGTTTCTCCTTTTTCTCCCTTAGATGGTTCTGACCATGCAATGATCTATATAAATCTTTTATCTCATACTTCTTCTTCGGACTCACCCTACCATCACACCATCTACTACTACCCTTAAGCCAACTGGGATTCTTTTTGCAATTTTCTTTGTGAAGGTCCTTTGGCTGATGTCCTTTCTCTCTCAACTAATAAATGCGCCTCCTGCATAACCTCCTGGACTCAGGTAGGAATTGAAGCTTTTATTCCTTCACTTCGGTTTTAAGCTTTTGTAAAAAAGTGCTGTCTGATGCTAAGCTCCATTTTTTTCAGTTCACTAAATCCCATATCTTATCTCAGAATTTAGGCTATAGAGATTTTTGGAAAATCTTCAACAGCATCATTAACAAGGGTAGGTCTAACATACAATCTCTCATTCATGGGACTGATCTTATTACCTCTCCTAAGGATAAGACAGAACTATTTGCAAAGAATTTTTCTTCTAACTGGACTCTTGAATCTTATAGCCATTCTCTTCCTTCCCTTCCAATTAAACAGTTTAACAAATGTTAGACATTCAAATTACTCTAGTTACCGTTGCTAAAGTAATATCTCAATTAAACTCTTCTACAGCTTGCGGTCCGGAGAACATTCCTGTCATAATCTTAAAAAATTGTTCTCCAGAACTCACTTTTTGCAACTCATATTTGGGCTGGTTCTTCTAATTATGTTCTTTCTCTTCTAAACAAGGTCCAAAAACGAACTGTAAATGTAGTTGGACCCACTTTCAGGCCTTGATTTAAAGCGTTACACGTAGAGAGATGCCTTATTATGCCTTATTATTATGCCTTTAGCAATTTTTACATAAGCCTTAAACATTTTTGCTTAAGCTACTTTTTATCATTTTTTAACTTTAAAATTAGTGGTAAGATAAAAGAAGTAACTAATTTTTAAAAAAATTACATCAACTTTTATATATATGTAAAAATATCTGTTACAAAAGTTTGAAAGAAGTTACATTAAAAATAATTGTTGTAACTTTTTATCATGATGATATTTCTTATCTCTTTATAACGATTATATTCAACGTAATTTTACGCTAACCTTTTTATCTAAATATTTAGCAACATGAAAAAAGTTCGTCAATCCTTAACTGCATATTGTTTGCAGATGTTTTTAATTAAAATTCAGTAAGAAACTCTATAAAAATTTATATCACAAAAAAAATTTATATTCTGCAATCTCTGATAACAAAAATATTAAGACATTTTTTTGAAATATTGAAAAAAATGTGCCAATATATAAACAATTTATTTTTATTGTACTAAAAATTACTTCTTCATTAATTATTACTCATTGCTTTTTTTATTAGTTAAAGGTATATAGATACTTTTAACTTTAAAATATACGGGGGGAGAAGGGCCGGAACAGAAGAAAAAAAAATTACCTGTTACTTGCTATTTTTGAATGAAGACAGTTTGCTAAGTTTCTTTTGTGTGTGATTCAATGAGTTTCTTTTCTTCCATAAAATAGGTTATATTATAAAGTTAAAGAAATCACAAGTAGACTATAACATCCGCTGATGACACTAATATTATGTTAAATATATTCATATAACGGAGGTTTCATTATGCAGACGCACGTTACAGACTCAGTTAAATTAATACTAAGGCACGTTTTAGTTTAATGACAGTCTTTATTCTTTACTAATGACTACGCATTTTTTTATATAAAATAAGACAAACTAGTATATAAAAACCTAGTATATTTCTATTCTCTCCAAATTGTTTAAAGTTTGAATATGGATTGTATTTTGAAGGACAAAAGAGTTACTTTGAAAACTTTTAAATTCTGGGACTTTGCTGATGCTTATTGAATTAAAACTATTACAGAAAAAAAGAAGACCTATGTTATTAAAACCATATGTAATTTGTGTGATCTTCATCAAAATAAAATTTTATGCAAAACCAATTGTGCCGTAAGGGCAGCTGCCCTACGGTTTATAAATGGCACAAGTAATGTTAAAATATTTTAACATGATAGTATATTTTATTTAAGTTGGTATATAAATAAAAATAAATATTGTTCAATAAATTAAATTTTTTCTTAACAAAGATTACCTCATATTTATTCTCCTTTTTTTTATTTTATTACTCTAAATTAAATTGCTTGCAAACGAAAAGTTTTGTAATTATACGTAGAATGAAAATACTTTTGAGTTTGTTTATAAGTTAAGGAACTTAATTTTTAATGAACAATTTTTTACGAATGTTTATTATAAACAGACACAATTCAAATTATTAAATATACTTATATTGTTTTAGTTGAGTATTTTTTTAAGTTTGCACGATTAAAGTATTGCGTATAAGTATTTAAAAAGTTTTTTGTTTTGAGAATAATTGCATAATTAAGACTTATATAATAATTTTAATTGATAAAAACGATTCTTCTCTATAGCTCTGTGTTTCTTTGTAATTTGTTTAAATGTAAAACATTTTTACGATAACATAAAACATTTATGCATTAAATTCTGGTGAATGCATTCTAATTATGTATCAAAAATATACTCAAAACAGACATTAAACTTTTTTATATTTTTATGTAACGCAAGTGAAAACGCTAAACAACATAAATTTAAAAAATATATCTAAAAACCTAAATTATTCTTTGCTAGTCAAAACAAAATCGCTGTTCAAGTAATTAACAAGGGTTTTTGTTCAATCAGTATGTTAATATTCTTTGTTTACTTCCGAAATTTAAAAAAATAAAAAATCATTATTTTTTTAATTCAATAGCGCATTACAAATTTTAATAATAATGAAATATATATATATATATAAATAATATATTTTACTAAATAATATTGAACTAAAATTAATATTAAAATAACAATTGAAACTTTTCATAATATATTTACATTTACAACTTTTATAATGTATGATTTTGACACCTAGCCCAATATGATGTGATTTATTGTCATATGCATCAAAATGTCCAATATAAAGTCAATAAAACCATCAACTATTTCTGAACTGTAAGTGTCAACTTCTTAACTAATTTTAACTAAAACAACATTAGGTCGAATAAGAAAACTTTTGATTTCTTTTCAAAGTTGTTTATAATCAAAACTCAAATATGTTTTAATGCTTTATTAGTGCCTGAATATTAATCTTAAACATATTTTGTTAGGATGAACATTGAAAGTCTACAATAGGCTTTGAACTACTCAGATTTTTAGAAATAATCAAAAAGTTAATCCATTTTTGTTGAATTTAAATGAACAAAATTGTAGTTTTCATGGCAATTATTTAAAGCCATTCAAATCTATATACTATTAAAAAAGTTTAATTTATTTAAAATCATTTAAATTTTTATTTATTTTTGAAATTTATGAATTATTAAAAAAAATATTGAAAAATAAATAACACTGCGTCAGCAGCAAAAAATAAATAAATAAAATAAAAAATACTTTTTCTACAGAGTTTTCTTTTATGTCCAAATACTTGGGAACCTAAAATAGCTTATAAGAAATAAAAAATATTCAAAAGATCCGAATTAATTTCAAAATTATTTCAAATTATTATTGAATAATTTGAAATACAATATTAATATAATATTTTTATTAAGATATGTTAAATAATATACATGATTACCTTGTTCATAGCAGTAATAAAATTTTCGCTATTTTCTAATATTTTTCTCTTCTTTTCGTTGAATTTTGTTTCCATGTCTTGAATTTCACTTTCTAGTTTCCTCTAAACATCAGTTAAACATCTTTTTTTATAGCTCAATTCCTTCACTTTCTAACTTGTTTAATACATTACATTATACAATTTTTATATTTTGTGCTTAATTAATCAAATTAACTAGAAAACAAATCAATTTGAGCATATTTCATCAACTAGATATTCTCTAGTTTTCTTTGAAAGCCATATAAGAAAATATCATAAATCATCATATTGTTATTAGTATTATCATATTAGGCCGGGTGAATGAAAATGAGCAATTGCTTTTACTTAGTAATTGGTCAGCTTTACGTGAATAAAAACTTAAGCAAAATTCTAAATTTTTTATTTATGTTAAGCTGACTAATTCTCTAGAAATAAAAGAGTAAAACAATCAAAAAAATATCTTATGACCATTCTCTTTAAGACATTCTTTCTGAACAAGATAATTTCTTTTTATTACTAGAACAATGTGTAGTTTTATCAATACTTTTTTTGTAATTTTGTCAAGATATACTTCCTAACAATTTTCTGTGTCCTTAAAACTATTGAACAAGTATTTTCTTACAGGATACATTTGAAGATAGATTATTAAAAAAAAAGGTCTTCAGATTGTACTAATTACTAACAATTACTAATAGTATTACTAATTATTATTACTAACTATTTTTATTTTTAATTATTACTAACTATCATTATTTTTAATTATTACTATTATATGAATTAGTTAAATTAAACAGGAACTTAAGATAATTCCTTCATTTTCTAAAATATTTCTTTTAGAAATATATTTCATGTGTTTAACACCATATTTGCAAGATGGACAATTAAGAATTAGATGTTATGACAACATCTAATCATTGATTGTCTATCTTGCAAATATGGTGTTAAACACAGAAATTTTAATTTTATTAATTTTGATTAATGGTTATTTGTTTTATTACAAATAAAGTATTGTAAACAACTATGCAAAGTTTTAAAAAGAAAAATAACATGTTTAGAAGATGACTTGTAATATTTGCTTTGTTTCAAAAGTTGTGCTAATTTCTTAATATCTAATTAGCACTTTAAATTTCTAATTTATTAATTTACATATTTGCTACATGATTTTAATAATTTCACAGCTCTATACCTTTAGAATGAGTAATTTGCTCCCTATATTGAATTTTTAAAGTAAATGAAATTTTGGTTTTTTTACTTTTTTTAATTTTAGTTCACGTACACTGTAAATTCAACAGCTCGGTCATAGCTAATCCGAAATCAAAAGTAGCAAAGGCTATTGCAAAGGTCGCTGAACAAGATGCAAGCAACTAAAGCAATTCATGCAGTCATTCAATTTGTGGTCTTCATTGACAAAAAGTCATGATGATGACAAAGCTGCTGTAAAAGGTGTTATTGAGGCCATTAAAACATTGGCACCAAACAAAAACAATCTTCATCAGAATAAATCAAAATCTCTTCATTGCTTCTACATCAATTCAACTTCACTCAATAAAGACTAAATTATCAAACTCCAATTATCAGCTGAACAAAACAAATATGATCTAATCTCTATAACTCAAACTCAGTTCTACTTCTGCTCTATCAATCAATAACTATATGCTATATAGGAAAGATAAAATCAGTTATGAAGGTGGTGTAACAATTTTTGTTCAAAATGATATAACGGAAAGTGAACAAGACAATTCGCAGCTAAATAAAAACTTTAAATGCAAAAAATCCGAACAACTTTAGGTTAAAATAAAATTTCCATCAGAAAAATTTCTAGTAGGTTATCACCCCGAAAGGAACTTGCCAACTGCTGCAGTACAATTAAATAAAATAATTTTTGCTCTCGGTTACGCTAGATACTTAGTTGATACAAAAGTATATAATGGCAAAACTGTGACAGGTGACTTCAACTTTCCAGGCATAACTTGGCAATCTGACTGGGGTATCACATCTGATAATGAGAATAGTCTTGAATTCAGGTTCAATGATGCACTCTGTAACAACCACCTCTACCAGCATGTCAAATATTAAGAAATTTTAAGAAAACTGATAGAAATCTAAAAAACACATTTGATCTAATTATATCAGAATCAAAAGATAGAATCAACAAAGTTTCAACAGGGTCTTGTCTTGGTACAGCCTCTCAAGGGCATATAAGATGACTTGTAAGATGTTTTAACAGGGTCTTGTCTTGGTACAGCCTCTCAAAGGTATATAAGATGACATATAAGATGTACAAAGACATCTTGTCTTGGTACAGCTTCTCAAGGGCATATCTCTTAGCTGGCAGCACAATTTAAACAGTAGTAATAAAAATAGTTTTAACAGCAAAAAATTCCTTTATAAATATAGTAAATAAACACTTTTATAAGTAACATAAATTGGCAAGCTAAATTATGGATCATGATGTTCAAGAATGTTATTCCATATGGTCTAACCTCTATAATGAAGCATGCCATAAGTTTATTCAAAAGTTATCAAATGATACTGCCAAAAAAAGACAATCCTGGATCACAAACAAGTGAATGAAGCTAATTAGATTAAAAAAGAGCTCTGGTATAAAAATGCAAACTCACATCAAGGTGTATACAAATGTCAAAAAGGAGGTAAAGAAAAACAGCAAACAAGCATGTAGTGTCTATAAGTCAAAGCTAGCTGACAACAAGCGCAATCCAAAAAGACTATTTGCATATATTAATAGTAAACGGATAGTGAGCAATCAAATATCAGCCTTAACCTCAGATTCAAATTAAATGAGCAATGATGGAATAACAATAGCAAACATTCTCAACAAACAATTTCAATCAGTTTTTACAAAGGAACCACTGACTCAGCCACTAAAACCTTTTGCATCCAAAACAAGTGTTTTAACTTTGGATATAACAATTGACCAAAATATTGTTCTCAAACACTAAATATGCTTGTTGGAAATAAGTCAATTAGTCTGTTTGTTTTAAAAGCATATGCCACACCAGTGGCAGTTTTGCTAACTTTGATTTTTCAACTTTCAACAAAATCTGGAAAGGTTCCATCATCTTGGCTGAGAGCTAATGTTATACCTACTTATAAAAAAGGTGGCAGAACAGATTCAGCCAATTATAGGCCAATATCACTTACTTCTGTTCCAAGCAAACTTATAGTTTGCTTCTGGAACAAAAGTATAGAAAAAATAGTTAGAAATTTATCATTTGTTAAAAAACAAACCACTTTCCAAAACTCAACATGGTTTTATTTCAAAAAAGACTTGCATCACAAATCTTTTAGAAACAATGGACTTTTTGACTCAGAGCAAATCAAAGAAAGAACCAGTCGACCTAATTTTTCTTGACTTTGCAATAGCATTCGATAAAGTTTTGCACATAAAACTGCTGCAAAAGTTTGAAATGTATGGTATAAATGGCAATCTTCTAAATTGGATAAAAGCCTTCTTGAGAAACCGCAAGCAGCGTGTTATACTTGGAGATTCAATATCTGACTGGATGACCTGCCAAACCATTTCAAATCAACATTTACAAAATGTAAGCATGACACAAAGCTCATGAAAGTTACTGAAAATGATAAAGACTGAGCAAGTTTACAATCTGATCTAGACGAGATTGTTAAATGGACGCAAATCTGGCTAATGGAGTTAATAAATGTAAAAAATGTAAAGTCATGCGTGTTTACTCTGAAACAATAAAATTTGATTATTTTATGAATAAAATCAAAAATGACGGCACTGTTAATCCAAGGGATTAACAGTGTTGCAGTTTGAAACACTATTAATAAATAAACCTCTAATATCAGTCTTATCTTTATTTTAATCTGACTTGGCTTTGTTTCCTACTCTGTATTTTGACATTAAAATTAATTAAATCAAAAGTAAAATAAAGTTAAGATGTCTCCTAAGATAAGCAGCTGCTCCAGAATGAATTAGACATTTTAAATGTCCTATTAGTTAATTCTATAATCAGTTTTTACTGTAGTCAAAGCTGTGCTATAACTTTTTTGTATATTTTCTGTATATTTTTCAGTAAAAAGGAAGTCTATTTCAAAAGCTGCCAAATTTTACAACATTTCTCGGATTACTCTGCATGACAAAATTAGTGGCAAAGGCCTAATTTTCAAAAAGATGGGTCCAAACACATTCTTGACTGGTAAATTATGTATCAAGTTACTGTCACTGGCACTGCCTGTCACAAAAGATACCGTTTTATCCCTTGTTTCTTTGTTTATATCTAATGAAAGGAATTTCCTTGAGATGAACAGAAATCAGCCTTTTAAATTTGGGCGAGCTGGAACTTCAGCGCCTGGGGAAAAATGGGTAGGTATTAAATACTATTGAGTCAATAACTCCAATTTTAATTGTCAATTTGTTTCTTGGAATTTGTTTTAACTTTGAGTTGTGAGCATTGGTCTGTTATATATAATTATTTATCTATAAGCTATACTGACTTATAATTTTATTTTATTTCATTAGGTACTCACTCTTCATGAAGAGACACCCAAATATAGTCACGCGCACCAGAGAATTTTAAAGTGCAGCAAGAATGAATGCTAGCAAGCAAGTAGTGCAGCATTGGTTTGCAGACATAAGAGCATACCTTTGCAGAAAATGATATTCTTGACATAACAAAAGAGGCAAGTAGGAACTTTAATATAGATGAATTGGGTTTTCAATTTTCAACAAGAATTAAGAGGGTTTTGGTTGAGAATGGCTCTAAAAATGTCTACTATGCAACATCAACAAATGCAAAAGAATGTGTTATAGTGCTTTGTAAGTTTATAGCCTACCTATTAAATCCCTTGCTAATATTTCTCTTATTATCTTAGAGTCAAGCGTAATATTTTGGCTTATGTCTATTAATATCTTCGCTATGCCTAATTATTTTATTAAAATACTGGACATTAAATTGCATTCAACTAGATGCTTATTTTAAAGTTTGGGCTACATTTAGGTCTATTCCTTTCTTTCTTTTCAGCAAACATCGGTGCTGATGGGTCTCTCCCTCCACCTTTAATTATCTATGCAAGCGTAAGAATTCCGATGAATGTGTACGAGGCATTTCCAGAAACGCTTGCTGCTATCAGGAAAAGCAAGTATGACTATATAAACAACTTTTATATGAATATTTTGCCATTGCTTTTGACAGATGGCTTATTGACAATAATATACTAAGACCAGTCGTTGTCTGGTCATACTAACAATAATCAAAAATATATTATCATCTTGTGAAACAGCTGGCCAATCTGCAAATACATTTTATCTTGCTTCCTCCAAATACTACTCATTTCCTCCAACCTCTCGATGTTGGGATATTTGCCCCATTAAAACAAGCATGGGACTTGTGCATTAAAGAATACAGAGCAAAGAACAATAATATGTACATTACTAAGGAAACATTTGCCCCAGTTTTCCTTTTAGAAAATCTTCTGGGTTAAAGGGATAGATGGTAGATTTAGAAAATTTGGCATCTATCCCTTTAACCCAAAAGCCCCAGACTACAGTAAACTAACAAAAGAGGTTGAGCATTCAAGCGAGGCATTTTTGTTTGAAGGTGTTTTACAAGATGGAAAGGTGGAGCAAAGTACGCAAGTAGATGCCATTCAGAAGGTAAATGCTAGGACTCAAACCTTATCTGATAAATATTTCACTAATCTTATAGAACCACTGGGAGCAAAAGCAACTATAAAGTTGTAAGTTATTTTTACTCATCAAACTTTCAAACTATTCAAGTTTTAAATAAAAAAATCAATAGCCATACAAACATTCAATCCATTTAAATTTGTACATATCTTTTACAGATGTTCATTTGGATGCGATGACTCGGTCAATGAGTATTCTCTTTTAGAATCATGGCATTTTATCACTAGAGAAAAATGGTTTAATTATTTACAAAGAAAAAATGCAGATAGAATATCAACGAGCTCTGTAGAAAAAAGAAGCCATGTAGAAGGTAATATCTATATTTCCTTTAAATTTTATTGAAATAGCATAGCCTATATTAAGTTGCATGTATTCTGTAAATGTTTATCCTGACACTCCAATTTAATATTGGTTTCTTTTCAATTTCTTCTTTCTTTAGGCGTGACCGAGGAATCATTCTTACCTTCTCATGCCTTAACTCCATCAATATTGCTTTCTAAACGAACAGTTATAAGCAAAGCCTTACTGCATCATAGATGGTTTCCATCGCCAAAGAAGACTGTTACTAAAGTTAGGACAGTAGCTCAAGAACTCCATGCAACATCTGTCTTGACAACACCTCAAGTAGTTTCTTTGTTAGGGGATATCCGACAAAAAAAGAAAGATACTCTTGCCGCCAAAGAAAATCGCAAACAAGTACGATTGACAAATGCAGAAAAGAAAAAAAACACACCTACGGCTGCTGTTAAAAGAAAATTAAGCTGTGATGCTAAGAAAACCACAAAATCAAAGCAGAAAAATAATCTATCTATATTTAGTTCAAATTGTAATCATTTATCCTAAGCTGTAAAATATAAAGTACAGACTTTTAAATCTTTTCTTCAAAGTATTTTTTTATATTTTATGTTGTAAACTATAAAAAAGAATACTTTTTCGTTTTGCTATGTATCATTCAAACGCCTGTATTTGAAGAAGTACTTGAATTTTTAAAAATTTAATAAGTGTCGAATACTGGGAAAAAAAACAAACATCGAACTTAGGATGGCATCCAGTGTTCAACATTTTGACATTTCGGGGGCACTAATCTCTCTTTTTTTTCGGTGTCATTCACTCAAAGCGCATTGTAAAAAGAAACTATCCCTTTATAAGATAAAACACTGATATCAATATTTTATGAAATAATGAGTGAAAAATTATTATTTATATAAAACTATGCAAAAATACTTTTTAAATAATGACTGTCGACAAAAAACACTATACATTGTAAAAAAAATTTTTGAATACTTGAATTTATAAACACTTAAATATTTTGAAACTTCAAAATTTACATTTTTTACATAAATATATTTTTATTCATCTAATCTTATATTATAATTTTAATATTGAATAAATTTATGTGCAAATTCTATATATTATATTTAATGGTTTTAAAAGGCCATCAGCAATAGGTTAAAAAAAAACTATTTAAAAACGATAGCTTTTAGATAAGCAACTTTCTTGGCTCTCCAATTGGTCAAATAGAATGTTAGTTAAAAGAACTTTCCTTTTATTATGCTATTTTAGAATAGAATTTTTAAAAAGTGTTTTTTTAAAGGGGGGATTTGCTCAAAACTTCTTGAGCAAATCTGCCATTTTAAAAAACACTGATTCAACTAAGCCACAATAGTATTCAAGGGAGTGAAATTTGTTTACATTTATTCAAGAGTGAGATTTGTTTACAGCACAATAGCGGCAAGTAAATCGAGGCAGCAAATAGTAAATTTTTGTATTTGTAAATTAAAAAATAAAAAGAATTAATTTTTGTGTTTGTAAATTAAACTTTTGCATTGTAAATAAAAAAAAATTATAAAAATTAATCTAAATATAACCATCTTCTTTTATGCTTTACACAAATATAACATAAATAAATACGTTTAACTACAAGTTTCATTTTTTGATTTCTTTATTGTTGTTGTTTTTAGTGTACTTTTCCACCAAATTTAGTTTACCGACAGTATTTTTAATTCCTACAATAAAAAAAGTTAATAACTTTTTTTAAAGCATAAAAATAAACATAATGAAAAATGTCAGAATGAAAATAAACATAATGAAAAATGTCAGAATGGAAATGAAAATAATGAAAAATGTCAGAATGAAAATAAACAAAATGAAAAATGTCAGAATGAAAATAAACATAATAAAAAATGTCAGAATGAAAATAAACATAATAAAAAATGTCAGAATGAAAATAAACATAATAAAAAATGTCAGAATGAAAATGAGAAATAATGAAAAATGTCAGAATGAAAATAAACAAAATGAAAAATGTCAGAATGAAAATAAACATAATGAAAAATGTCAGAATGAAAATAAACAAAATGAAAAATGTCAGAATGAAAATAAACATAATGAAAAATGTCAGAATGAAAATAAACATAAAGAAAAATGTCAGAATGAAAATAAACAAAATGAAAAATGTCAGAATGAAAATAAACATAATGAAAAATGTCAGAATGAAAATAAATAAAATGAAAAATGTCAGAATGAAAATAAACATAATGAAAAATGTCAGAATGAAAATAAATAAAATGAAAAATGTCAGAATGAAAATAAACATAATGAAAAATGTCAGAATGAAACTAGAGAATAATTGTGATAATCAAAAAATAAGTTTTTTTAATTTTTGAATGAAACTTTTGAATTTTAAAAACCTTGCTTGTTAACATCAATGCTTTTTTTCACATACAAAAAAAAAAAAACAACCATTGTTCCTAATCAACGTAATTTATTTCCTTGTTGTGCGCACTGATTACATTTTTTATATATCTAGCGTAACACTTGAAATCTGAGCCTGATATAGTTTGTTTTTTTTACTATAGTTTTTTGAACCTTTGGGATTTTTAAACCAATTGGAAATTCTACATTATACGTGGTACCATCAGACTGGCTAACACCCTGATTATGAATCTATGCAATTTGGTTTTTAATAAGTTTTAAATATCTAATGTGGCCACACAACTTTTTTTCTTTTTATCAATTTTTATGTAAAATTTAGTACATTTTTAATAGTCTTTTTGAATTTTTTATATATAAATTGATGCAAAAAATAAAGTATAAAACTGTTGAATGACACCAAAAAAAAGTAGCTAATTATAAACATTATTGCATAGTAGCTAACTGTAAACATCTCCAAAAACAAAATTTTTTTTTTGTTAATTCACCTCCTCAAGGTCGAGAAGGCCACTACAGACAAGGATGCTACTTATTTGTGGTATAAGCCTATCTTAGCTCTATAACTCTGAAACACGAACCTTGACAAACAAGGCTGCTGCGAGGAGAAACAAGTTGAGCACGGTACTACCAGGGACGTGGTGGGGATCGAACTCGGAACTTTTAGCTTATGAAGCAAGCGCTCTACCACTAGACCACTATCGCATTACCAAATTTAAAGAATGAAAATTGCAAAGGAAATATAATGCTCATAGATTTTGTTAAAACAGTTATTGTTTATATGCTTATATGCCGTGATTTTTACCAAACATATTAATACCATTATCATACCCTTATCCTTGCAAGTGAATATTTAAACTTAAATCAAAAAGAAAAATTATCTGTGAAAAAAAAAAAAAATCTGCAGTTTTGTTAAAAGAGGATTTTAACAAAACTGCAGAAAAGAAAAAAATAAAATAATATAATTATGCAACTATTTGTACAGGTAGATTTATAATAGAAGATAGAAATATAACTGTTTATTAAAGACAACATCATTTTTTCCTAACTTTCATTTTTTCATCTTTAATTTTTGACTATTTAAGCCTTAAGGCTTAAATAGTCAAAAATTAAATAGTCATTTAATAGTCTTAAATAGTCTTAAATAGGCTTAAATAGTCAAAAAACAGGGTTAATCCCAATAAAAGAAATTGTCTATATGATGAGATCAACTTTTATGACATAATTATGAAGATGTTTCTACTTAATATGACTAACTGATCCAGGAAAGACTCAATATTCTCCAAATAAAATGATATGCAACAAATACAAAATACTTGATGGCCATTCAACACATTTTCCAAAATAAATTGTTCACTATTTTTGTTTTACTCTAAAATATGGTTTTGGTGTAAAAAACTTATCAAATCTTTTAGATATGCAGTTTTGATCTTCAACATCTGTTCATGTTAATATACTTGACAAAAAAAATATGATCTAGAATTTCAGTAATGGAAAAAATTGTGTTGCCAGGTTACCATATTTCAGATGACTTCTTGACTCAATGCATCAGTTTTGCTTGTGTCTCTGTTTTTATGACTAAGCAACTTATTCTATTATCTCCTAATGAGGGTACAGCTCTAAAACTCAGTTTTATGGTTCTGAGGCCAGCAATTGCTGAGAATTATTAAATAGTGTACAGTGTACTAACTATACTTTGAGTCAAGTTCTTCAATCAAATTTAAAAGTTAATAAATTACCAAAAACTATAAAACACAAAAAACCATCTTCATCACCAAGTTCTCTAAACCTATCATTCACTAATATTCGTGGTCTTCGAAGTAACTTTTCTTCTGTTGAATCTTATCACTTGCAAAGTTCACCAGACCTACTTGCTCTTTGTGAGACTAATTCGAGTTCAGCTGTTTCATCTTGTGATCATTGTGTTGATGGTTATCTTCCTTTAATTTGTAAAGACTCCAATGTCATATGCTTGGCCTGGGCATTTACATTCGTAAGAATTCACATTTGTCAGGAAACTAGGGTTTGAATCCACAGACTATTCTTTTATGCGCTTTCATTTAGCACCACTTCACATTGTCACTTTTCTCTTTTTTCTATATCGCTCTCCTTCATCCCAAGACTGCACTCTTTTCGATGTTATTTCTGATCAAATTGACCGAGCTCTCTCTCTTTATCTATCAGCCTATATTGTTGTTGTTGGTGACTTTAATGCTCATCACACTGAATGGCTTGGATCTAGTGACTCTGCTGGTATTTAGGCCGTCAACTTTTGTCTTTCTCAATCTTTAACTCTAATAGTCAACTTTCCAACTCGATTTCCAGATAACCTGAATTATTTATCTTCTCTACTCGACCTATGTCTTGTTTCTGATCCTAGTCAGTGCTCAGTCTCTCCACATTTACCCTTAGGTGCTTCTGATCACGATTTGATATCTCTAAAACTATTATCTCATTCTTCTTCATCATCAGAATCCCCCTATCATCGTACCTCTTACAACTACCTTAAAACTGACTGGTACTTTTTCCATGATTTTCTTTGTGATGGCCCTTGGGTAGAAATCTTTTGTCTTCCTGCTGACAAATGTGCTTCTTACATAATTTCATGGATTCAGGCTGACATGGAATCTTTTATTCCATCTCGACAATTCCAGGTCAAGCCTCACTCTTCTCCATGGTTTTCCTCACATTGTACTGCTGCAATTGCCGATCAAAACCGTTACTTCCATATCTATCAGCAAAACAATTCTCCAGAAAATAGAAATCTGTTTACTATTGCTAGAAACCTGTTTACTATTGGTAGAAAAGGTTTTGTCTAACCCCAAAGCTCGCTATTCTCAGGTCATAAAATCTCATATTTCACCACAAAAATTAGGCTCTTGTGATTTCTGGAGAATCTTTAACAGTATCAATAATAATGGCAAATCTGTTATCTCACCTCTCTTGTATGGTTCAGACTTTGTCACCTCACCTAAAGACAAAGCTGAATTGTTTGCTAAGAACTTTTCATCCACATCATCTCTTGATTCCACTAGTTGCACTCTACCTAATATAGCCGTCAAACAGGTTGATCTTTTGCTTGACATTTGCATCACTCTAGCTTCTATATCTAAAGTGATTTCCTGCTTAGACTCTTCTACAGCTTGTGGCCCAGACAACATACCTGTTATAGTTTTGCAGAAGTGTTCTCCGGAGTTGTTGCCTATACTTTCAAAACTATTCAACAAGTGCTTATCAGAGTCTTGTTTTCCAGCCTGATGGAAAGCAAAATCTATTATCCCTATTTTCAAAAATTCTGGAGAGCAATCTGATTGGATCAATATGGATTTCGATCTTCTCGTTTTACAGCTGATTTGCTAACAGTAATAACCGATAGGTTTTATCGTGCATTAGACAGAGGTGGAGAGGTTAAGGCTATCGCTCTTGACATTTCTAAAACTTTTGATAAAGTTTGGCATGCTGGTCTTCTCCATAAGTTTTCTTCTTATGGTGCATCTGGCAACATCTTTAAGATTATTAAATCCTTTCTTTCCAATCGTAGTATAAAAGTTGTCATCGATGAACAGCATATTTTTTCATATACTGTAACTTCAGGGGTTCCTCAAGGTTCTATCCTTGGCCCTATACTCTTTTTAATTTACATTAACGATCTTCCAGATATTCTCACACCTAAGGTGGTGATGATACTACCATTTATTCTTGTCATGATAAGAATCCAACACTCTCTGATTGCTTGGAGCTTGCATTTGAGCTTGAAAAGG
Source organism: Hydra vulgaris (assembly GCF_038396675.1). Taxonomy (NCBI): domain Eukaryota; kingdom Metazoa; phylum Cnidaria; class Hydrozoa; order Anthoathecata; family Hydridae; genus Hydra; species Hydra vulgaris. Next base: position 5,598,750 of record NC_088930.1, on the reverse strand, counting down.
ATCTCACTTCTGCTACAGCATGGGGCTTACAGTGGCTGGTGAACTTTAATTTAGATAAAACTCAATTTTTTTCAGCCAATCATTATCGCAATAACTTAGATCTTCCTATATTTATGAACAGTAATATACTCGATGAGTCATCTACCCTTCATCTTCTAGGATTAACTCTTCCTATCTTTCATGGAAACTGTATACTAAATCCATTGCAAAATTAACATCTGCTAAGGTTGCTTCTCTTTATCAAGCTCGTCACTTTCTTACTCTGGACTCTATTCTATATCTCTATAAATCTCAAATCTGGCCTTGTATAGAACACTGTTACCATATCTGGGGTGGATCTAATGATGCCCTTTCTCTTTTAGACAAGGTGCAAAAACGCATTGTAAACATAGTTGGACCTGCTCTTGCAGCCAACCTCCAACCATTATAACATCGTCGTAATGTTGCTTCTCTTTCTCTTTTCTACGAATACTATAATGGGTACTGCTCTAAAAAGCTAGCATCTCTTGTGCCATCTACTAAAATTCATTCTCGTGTTACTCGTCATTCAATTAAGTGTCATCCTTTTTCTGTGACTGTTCCTAAGTGCTCCAAAAACTCTTATTCGTCCAGTTTTTTTGATGAAAAAAGCCATGTTGCAAGATTATTGAAAAGTTTTTTTTCATAATAGCATTTATACTTATATTTATATTTAATAGCATTTCTGTTTATCAAAAATGCAACTAATTTATTCTGCGAACCATGCTAGAGCCAGATTTATATTGGTGCTAATATACAAGAGTCTCCAGTCAAATTTATTCCTTCAAAAATTCTTTGTTATAGTTTAAATAATTTCTGCAGTGAACATATTTAGTTTAGTTTTTAAGAATGAATTTTTCTAAAACAACAAACCATGTTATACAAACCATAAGTTTAGAAACTAAAATTTAATAGAAATATATTGTTCATAAATTTTTGCTTTGTACAGTTTAGCTGTAGAAATTTGCATTTTTAACATTTTTCATGTTAGTGTGCCTAACAGTTGTTTAAATAGGCAAGACCATGAAATAAAAACTTAAATGCATTGTATTGATATGAACCACTCAACTATGATAAAGCAACTACACAAGTTTGCAATAGTAAACATGTAAACTTCTTTTATTCTCTTGTTAGCATTTAAACACAAATTAAGTTTTAAGCACAAACTGATGTTTTAAGCACAAATTAAGTTTTAAGCACAAACTGATGTTTTATACCAAAAAAATTTTATAAACAAACCTGATGTTGCATAAGTGACTGAACTTGCTTTTTGAGATTTTCTAACCTTGCTCTTGTAACAACTATAGTAAAAAATTATGTCAATGATTTTTTTATTAGTAGTAAATAAAAAATTATGTCAATGATTTTTTTATTAGTAGTAAATAAAAAATTATGTCAATGATTTTTTTATTAATAAATAAAATCACAAGTCATTATCTACTGTTGCTAATTATTTTATTATTAATTATTTATATTTTTATTATTTTTTTAATATAAATTTACTAATTGTTAACTTAGTCAAAACTATTTTAGACAAAATATATTTTATAATCTTTTAAACAAGTTATATTTTACAAAATCATATTTTATAATATATAAATTATAACAATTAATATATTATAAATCACCTATAAAATTGTTTTTTCACAACTTTATAATTGTTGTCAAGCTTACAGTATTATAAAATCGATATATATATTTATTATAAAACCAAAAATTATTATATATATAAATATATATATATATATATATATATATATATATATATATATATATATATATATATATATATATAAAAGTATAACTTATAATTTTTATAAAAATATAAAATATAAAACCATATCAAAATAATAATATCTATTGATCTTAATTATTTCAAAATGATGGATAAACACATAGCTACAGGAGGCTGCAACAACATCGATTGATAACTGCAAAAATTCAACCTTTACAATCTCATACAAAACTCCTGTAACTAGCATAAAAAAAGCAGCATTCAAATCAGCTTTAGAAAGTATTTTAAAAATGAGTAAAGAAACAGATTTAAAACTCCAGAAAAAAAAAAGCTAAGCACTGAATTAAAGAAAACAACATAACAAAGCTTATTGTCAGCATTAAAAGGAAAATCTTCTGAAATAACAAAACGTGGGTATTAATTAGTAGAATTGTATAATATTGAGTACTATATTGCTATGTTCAGAAATATTGGCTTTGGGATGTTGCTCAAGTTATTGCTTCCACAACTGACATGGACATTTGGCTTTTTTAATAGTTATCAGCTTTTATAATGGCTATTGTTGTATGGCTATTGTTGTATGGCTAATTGTATGGCTATTGTTGCTTTTTTCAGCTTTAGATTGTCTTCAAATTTTTTGTATTAGTAGTGATCAAACACAGTTTGAATGTCATAAAAAAATTAATTATTATTTTCTCAGTCTGCTTTAAAATTGGCATGTTGTTTTAGAAGGTTTTTAACTTTGCATTATTGCAGCTGAAACAAAAAATTGTCAAATCAAGCTACCAATGTGATAATTGTTGGTTTACTCCAAACCAATGAAAATGAAAAGGTTCAATAATTTTTTTGTGGAATGTGAACTTAAGAAAATAGAAACCAGCCATATTTGTTGTAGTAATACTACACCCAATTCAAATAGTCCTGTTTTCCTTAAAAATGAAAGAGATCATGCAGCTGTACTATGCAAGTGTAATCACAATGAAGTCACAGATTATCACAGAGTCTATGCTTGTGAAGTCAGAACACCTGCGAACAACAGGCTGAGTTCAATGAAAAAAAATTGCAACCTTGAATTAGCTGAAGCATTACTTGTAATAAGCTGTTTCATAATGTCTTCTATTGGAGAAGTAGAAAAATTCACTGAAAGATTCTGAACTCAATGAAAACTCTGAACTCAATGAAAACTCTGAACTATGCCTCAAAGCTACTGTACAGCAATTTTAATCTGAGTCGCACATGGTTTGAGGCAGTGGATGTTGTCAGAAGCGTAATAACAGTCACATATGTAAGAAATGAATAAATTAGTAACAAATATTTTTAAAAATGTCTTGAAAGCTGTGATCCTACTCAGCTTGTGATCTTTCAGACACAATGAAATGCATACAACAATGTACCAAAAAACACTAGATCTATTAATAACAAATAATCATGATAGATTAACCAATCTTCTTGAAGAAGACTTGGTCATACTCTTGAAGAAAACTTGGTCATACTCTTGATTTTATACTCTAAGTACATTAGTACCTTTTGTTGATTAATGAGAAGTGTCCACAAGAAGTAATTAAAGCAATTCAAAAAAATCTTGTGGGCTATATATTGCAACAGGAAAAAATTCACATACAAAGTACAAAAAGCACACAAGCTAGCCAAAAAAAAAATTAAAAATTAAGTTGTAAAACATGCAGCAATGGAATAGAAGCATGGAATCTAGTAAAAAGTAATAACTATAAAAATTTGTATTTTCATATTTGTAGTAAGGGTAAGCGCATTAAAGACGCCCAATGACATTATAACGGTCAACAACATAATCATTTGCAAAACTTAAATAACTATTTTTAGAGTAACTTTGCTACAGAGCAATTTAGTCTTTTCAAACACCTCAGACCAAAAACAAACAGTCTCAATATCAGTTTGATAAATCAAACATAAACCTACCTGTACTTGAAAAACTAATGAGACACCTAGATGAGTCAAAAGCACTACCAGTAACACTTCTTTTTAAATAATAAATCTTGATGGGAATACTACCAGATAGGAAAAAGCTTAAATATACATATTTCTCCAAAACATTTGACAAAGTAGACCATCAAAGACTACTTTATAAACTTAAAGCCTATTGTATTCAAGATGCTCTTATAAATTGGATTAAAGCATGGTTAATTAAACAGGAAACAAAGAGTCCCTGATAGTCAAACATCAGACTTAAAGATTGTCACCAGTGGAATTCCTATAGTCCTATAATTGTTATAGTATATAATAAGTCCTTGACCCACTACTTTTTTTACTGTATATAAACTATTTATCTGGATTAAACCTGGACCAATCTGGGTCTACTGGACTAAAATAGCAAACCACTTTAAACTATATGTGGATATGAAACTGGCATCATGAAACTGTCATAAAAGAGAAGTCTGATGTTGCTTTTCTTTGTTGAATGTAATTTTCATTTGATAATAAAATAAATAAACTCAAAGTCATATTAATATATAACTATTTCATATAAATATATTTATTTCAATTATAAATACTTTTATTATTAATTACAATTAATAGTATATTATAATTATTGAATCAACTAAAATTATAACTAATTATTTAAAAAAAATTTTAATTTTTATATTTTATATTTATACCTGATTTTATATTAGGTACTGAAGTTTCTGTAAATATTTCAGCAATTAACCGATGGTTACGTTGATATCTTGCAGCTGCTACATTCTTTGCAGAAAAATCTTCTTCTTCTAAAACACCATAATAAACAATTTTTTTTTTTTAAATAATTAGAAAAGCTGCTGTCAATAGTATGTGTATCAAAAAGCATACTATTGACCAAGTCAATTTGTATTAAACAGCTAAGAGTGAACTTGTATCAAACAGGATGAGCACTGATACACAAGCAAGTGTCAACTTCAATATTTAAAACATGTCGTAATTAATCATTTAATCCATGAAATAATTTAGCCTGGGAAAAATTTCCTTTTAAAATATTATTTTTTTGTAATTTTTTTAAAATTTTAGTAATTAAAATTAATTATATTATTTCAATTTTAAAAATTGTGAAAGTATGAAACAAATTTTTGGAACATTATTTTATTTTCAAAAAAAAAAAAAATTAAGTTAATTGTAATGTAAAAAATAACTTTCTATTTGAGAAATTATTTTGTGTGGTAACATATTTATCTTTAAAAGGTTATGTATAAATGGTTACATATTTATCTATAACTGTTCTGTAGATTGATTAACATAGAACACAAGAAAAATATGACTTCTTGTGTTACTTTTTTATAATTTTTTTTTTTTAATTAAAAAATAGTACCCAAAAATAATTTTTTGAATAATATGTTTAACCATTTTTTTCTGAAAATTGGAAAAAATGGTTAAATTTCTGTTCTGTAAATTATTTGGCGTATAACATTAAGGAAAAATTTATTATACATGAAAAAAGCTTTTGAAAATTTCATCTTTCTTCAAAATTGTATTTTGTAAGTATGTATACATATAGTAAAACACACATAGTACAAATGTATACAACACACATATAGTATAAATATATATAACAAATATAACACATCCTATATAGTACTAATGTATATAACACACATATAGTACAATCTATATGCTATACATGTTCTTTGATAAGTAATTAATTTTAAGACTTTTTTATTATCAAGTGAATATGCAGCAGTTAACATTATTTTAAAAAATATTTAAATTAACTTAAATTTCCTACCTAGAGATATCCTAGCTAGAGATATCCTAGCTAGAGATATCCTAGCTAGAGATATCCTAGCTAGAGATATCCTAGCTAGAGATATCCTAGCTAGAGATATCCTAGCTAGAGATATCCTAGCTAGAGATATCCTAGCTAGAGATATCCTACTAAACTAATTAAAGCATAATTTTTGGTTCTTGTTTGATTTATCAAATTTTATTTGGTTTTTAAATAAATATATTCTTGTTTATTAGTTGAGAATAAAAACAATTATCATATTTTTACATATATCTAATAACAAACTTTATTTGAATTATTCATGATTTGCTCAGGTTGCACTGTATCAAGCGAAGATGTTAACATTTACTTTATTTTATCTTTAAATTTTTAATTAAGTTTTTTGATTGTAACAATAATTTAATTTTTATTTTTATTGCAGACATTTATTTTATCAGGTGGTTTCTTTTGTTGCAGACATTCACTTATCAGGTGATTTTAGATCAAACTCTGATTATTAAAAAATTTTTACTAAAAAAAAACAAACTGTTTGTTAAAGCAACTAATTTTCAATATGTCTAAAGATAAACCTGCTACTTTAAGACCAATCAAAATCATAACTTATACTAAACGTATCTTTATGCTAGTAAAAACTATAATTATTACTAAGTCTTTAGGCCTTGCAATCATAATTAAAATTTTAACTAAGGCTTTCTTTAGCCCCAGTAATTTCAACCAAAGAGAAAGACTAAAGGGTTAGATTTTTTAGTGTGAAATAAAAAAAATCAAGTTAAAAAACTTTCTAAAGAGAAACCTTCTAATTAACCTTTTGGTTTTTATGATAACTTATTGGTCATAAATATATATTTTAAATATTATTATTATAAGTCATAAATTAGAACAAAATAATAATACGAGTTTTTAATTCATAAAAATTTAATAATACTGTAATGACAATATATCTATCAGAGCTTGATTCAGTGTTCAAACATTAACACTCCACAAACCATGGTTAACTTTTTTAGACAAAATGAACAGTGAGCTATATTAATAAAACAATAGCTATAATAATAATAAATTGAGTCATGGTGACCATTGAGCCATGGTGACCATTAAGCCATGGTGATCATTAAATCAGTGAGTTTTTTTTCATATTATGGTTTATGGAAAATCGGTATCTGATTATTTTGGTTTGATTAACCAAATATAATTTAATCTTATTTAAAGAACTTATTTTACTTATAATTGACTATAGAAAATTAGCTGCACTGTGTTATAAAGAAAAACCTGCAAAAAATTATTTGCAATTTAAATAGAAAAATAACTTAATATTTAGTAAATGAGCAATAAATGAGCATTTATTTTGTGATTTTATATATAAATATTTTAGCTTTGATATTATATATTTATGTTTTGATATTAATATTATATATTTATATTTTAATATTATACATTTTATAAGTGTTTTATGTGCTTCATTTCTTACAGTTCTTCTATGCATTCAATTGAGCATTTGCAAGGTCTAAATCAAATATATCAAACAGAAAATGTATTGTAGCTAAACCTAATCATTCGTTTCATAACAAGACAAAATGTTTTTGCTTATTTAAATTCCACTAAAACAAAGTTTTTTCTTCGGGATTTAAAGCCCAACCACAGAAATATTAAGGTCAAGTAATATCTTCAAGACATCCAAGAACTATCCATCAACATTCAAATAAAACAAAATTATAATTTGAAAGGAGCAAGTGTTCATACATCTTGGTTTGGGCAAGTCTAGTTGTGGACAGATAATATCTAAGTACAAAAGATATTAAGCAGGGCTCAAATTAAGCGTATTGCAATCGCAATAAAAAGTGTATTGCAATCGCAAAAAAAGGTGAAAATACCTTCCAGATAAGTTTTTTCTTGTAAAATTTTGAAAAAATTTTTTAATGATTTTTTTCCTTTTTATAATCTATTGTTTTTTGGCCGTTCTTAAAAATATAGAATAAATGTTGTCTGAATTTTAGAAGACATTCTCTTTGCAAATTTTTAATATTGGCTTACTATAATTATAAATTTAATTTAATAGAAAATATGTTGTCAGTGATGTCCGTTGATCCAGTGATAATACCAGATCTTTTTAAAATAGAAAGTAAAAAAGCAGAAATAAAAATAAAAGATTTCGTGAAAATCAAACACAGATCTAGCGACAGTAACAATTCGCTATTAAAATTCAAGTTAAAAATAAAGAGATGCAACAACATAAAATAGAGATGAAAATAATGCAACAACAATGTCAAAAAGTTTCAAGTTTAGCTGAACAACTGTCTAAAAACAGAAATGATAAGAAATTTATGTTTATTAATTGAATTTAGAAGATAGTGCAGGCAAGGAAGAAAATTTCAAGTCATCAACATTTTTATAGTTTAACATTTTTTAAACTTTGTAAAGGTGTTGTAATATTTTGCTTTTTAAAAATAGTTTAAAAAGTAGAAACATTAAACAAGTAAAACAAAAACTATTTATAAATAACTTGAATCAAGAAAAAAAATTATATAAATTTGTTCAAAATAATTTTTTTCTTCTAAAAAAAGTTTGAAATTTAATTCTGAAAACATAATTTATCTTGCTTTATCAATTTTTTTTCTTGCTCTATTTTATTGCAAAACAACTAAATAAGAAAATTAAATGAAAACATAAAAGATCCATTAAATGAAAGAACTAAACTTAAATTTTTAATAGTATGCTAGACCAAGAAGTAATAAATCTAGAAAGAATGTGGTATCAAACAAGTTTAGTATTTTTTTGAGTTTACTTGTTTTTTTATTTGATTTTTTGGTCTATAGATTGTGCAAGTGTTTTTTGTTGTGTTATGGCAATAATGTCTTCCTCAATTTTAACTTAAATGGTTTTTAAACTGTTTAAAGTGGTTTAAATAAATAAAGTGGTTTAAATACAATGCTTTTTACTTTCAATTTTTTAATTATCGTGTTAAGTAAAAACAATTACTCAAAGTAATATCAATAATATCAATGTTTAAAAATAGAAAATAAAAAAACGAGTTCAAAAAACTCAATTTTGTAGAAATCCAACCCCCTTACTGAAATGTAGACAGAGAGGATTTTATAAAATTTTTAATAAATTTTTGCAACTAAATTTTTTTTTCCTTAATTCAAGCTCTGCTAAGATAAATAAACAAAAAGTTAATTTTACTATTTACAAATCATTTTATAGAAAAATCAAATTGAGTCCCATAATCTAAAACCTACCCTATGACCTGAAAGTTATTCTTAATGATTCGAGTCTAGTGATAAGTATAATATAAAACAATAAAAGTAAAACTTATATGATTACAATAATATTAATAAAATTTATAGAGAGTAAAATAAATGAATGAATAATGAACTTATAAACATTAGGCCTTAACAAATTTGTTATCATTTACAAACAAATATTGGTTTAAAAAACGTAAATAATAAAACATAATTAAATACCTTCTTCGTCGTCTACCTGTTGAAGTTGAAACCTTGGTTCTTCTTTCTGCAAAAACAATATTCTAGTTTTTAATATTATTCAACAAAAAAATTAAACATACAAAATCATATATTAAAAAAAAATACTAAAACAATATCAATTCCTAATTATGTTAATTTAAGTGTTAAACATCAAAAAATAAAACATCATTCAGTATCAAAGTGCTTTTTAGCAAGTTTTGCTAATATTTACATAAGAAAAGTTTTAAAAGATTGTTTCATGTTTTAATGCTTTTATATTGTATGGATTCATAGTTGTAATGAACAGTTCAATATTTTATAACAGATAATATAAAGTTGCATGCAGATCCTAAAATAGACTTATAGCATTCCTTATAATTAAAAAAGCTGTGTAATTGGAATGTAAGAGGTAGGTTATTATAATTTCGCTTCCAAACAAAAAGGCATTTTGATAGTTGAAAATCTAAGTGAAAACAAAAAAAATGGTTGACAGAAGAAAAAGAATGTTGCCATCAATATAAGAATATCAACAACACTGAAATAACTATTAGTAATAACTAACTTTTATTTGGGTTAAATTGCAAAGCCACTAAAAGCTCAAAGCTCTCACAGAAGGGAGGTCATATTCAAAACCCTGTTATAAAAATGTTAATTTTTGCAAAGATTGAAGCGGAAAGTTGTGTCACCAGCAGGGATGAAGAGTCCTAAAAATAACTCCGGATTTGAAAGTCACAAAAAGATTACTTTTTCCATGTTTTTGTTATACAGGAGCTACTAATGGGTACAACTAATGGAAAAAAAATTAAGGCTTTTAGGTTAGAGGAACAGTCAATTATTGAACCCCGAGTCCTTAGGTATAATGGCGGAGTCCTAGAGTCCTTGTTAAACTTATTGTTTAACAAGGACTCTAGGACTCCGGGTCCTAGAGTCCTTGTTAAACATTAAGTTCCAGGTCATTAAATCTCCTAAATTTTTTTCTTATAGCAGATCATAAGTCACCAACATTTTTAGAGCTTCTGGACACCAAAGACCAGGAAAAAAGAGATAAAAAGCCGAAGTCCTTTTGGGACTCCGCATCCAGTCATCCATCATCCATGGTCACCAGCGAATAGAGGTAACTTTATAGAAGTAACCTCATAGACTTTAGAGGTAACTTTATAGAGGTAACTTTATAGACTTTGAAGCTAACTTTATAGAGTTCAGAGCTAACTTTATAGAGGTAATTTTATAGAGGTAACCTTATGGACTATAAATACTAGATACACTTTAGATATAAGATTATTAAGAAGATCATTCATCAATCATCAAGGACTATTAATGCAATCATCAAGGACTATTAACACAATCATCAAGGATTTATGATACAATCATCAAGGATTTATAATACAATCATCAACAACTATCATCAACATCACAATCTAACTATCATCAACAACACAATCATCAGACTATTAACACAGAACCAAGGATAGAAATCTGGGGTACCCCAGAAGTTAATGGAAGTGAAGATGTCCCTCAAGTACATCTTTATTAGTATGATTAAAAAGAAATGATTAAATTTTTTATTTTTTAGAATTTTGAAAAGAAAATTATTATTTTGTACCTAAAATAATTATTATACTTGATAGTTAACCAATTAATGGGTACAACTGTTGCAACAAAAACATAACAAATGGTAAAAAAAGATGGAGTAGTCACATATGCAAAATCAAAATTTATCACAAAAAGCATTAGTCATTTAGCATTGTGACAATAAAATAAAGCAAACATGGTGTAATTTGACCGTGGGACTGGAACATTTATTATTGGATGCATTTACAGACTACCAAGTAGTTCAGATATAAGTAGAAACACTAAAATCTGTTCAATGCTTGCAACAGCCTAAAGTCTAGTACACAAAAAAAACTAGACAAAAAATACAATAAATTAATTATAACTAACCATTTTAATTACCCATACATTAAATGGGATGAAGACAGCGGAATAAAACTAAAACAAAATTGTGATATTAGTATAAAACTCATTGATAATTTAAAGGAAAATTATAATGAACAATGAATGTTTGTAGCAACATTTCAAATATCAGACAGTGAACCTACTAACACACTTGATTTACTATTGACAAAAAATTTTAAAAAGACGAGAGGATGTTGAAATATATGCATTGCCTTTAAATAATTTAATGAAAATAATTTTCATTAAATTATTTAAAGACTTTATAAAAATATATGTGGACTATTGTTACAGTGCTTTCATACAAAAATGTAATAAGTTAAGTAAACTGAATATTCTAAAAAAAAAGAGCCTGA